>NC_048298.1:89680925-89963620 GCF_013100865.1 Trachemys scripta elegans | reverse complement strand
CAGTATAAATTTAATAATGAATTAAGAACAGAATAACTATAGAGTGCCTAAATGATCCTTGATTTCTGACAAGTGAACTGTGACCTTTTGTGTTTGTGATGGGCATACAGGTGTGATTTGAATGTAGTTGATTAAATCTGCTCAGAAACACCTAACCACAGAATGCACACAAATCAGTTTCCCTCTTCTGTACTGCTTGCTGTTTCATTCTGTGTTATGCTTGCATGGAGGCTAAAAAAAATCCCACTGAAAGCACATCTGTCAGTGAAAGGTGTGGATGTTTGGCTTTCCAGGTGATTTTGGGATGAGGAAGAGCAGGATTTTTCTGCCTGGAGCTTATTGCATTGGTGACGCATGATGTAGCATGATCTTCTTTGGGAAAGGCTCCTGTGTGCCAAAAATATCATTGAAAAGGGTATAGTGTAGTCAGCAAGGCTGAAGTCATTGAAGTCTAGTACAGTCTGAAATGAGAAAGGTGGAAGATAGTCCAGAGGGCGCCCCATGTATTCAAGCCAGTTTTGGGGTAAACTCCCATGGACATGAACTGTGGAGAGCAATATAGTGAGAGGAGAGGAGTAGTACAAGGCATATTCTATATAGGAAAGTCTTCTCCTGATGATCCATTGAGGAGCCCTATAAAAGATAGTCATGAGCCCTTTCAAAACATCCTCAAATTGTTAATTTCTTGTAAATGGCATTTCTGTCTCTGCATCTTATTTTTATTCCTTCCCATCCCAGAGTTCCAGCCGGGAGTGCCATGGAAAGGTATTCAAAACATTGACCCTGAATCTGACCCCTATGTGACCCCTGGAAGTGTGCTGGGGGGTACAGCCACCTCTCCCATTGTAGATACTGACCACCAACTTCTGCGGGACAACACCACAGGTAAAACAGCAGACACCTGCATTCATTCCAATATCTTAATCTTTTACAGAAGTAATTAAAAAAAAATCTAATTCTCCTCCCCACCCACCCCCCAAAAAGGGTGAGAACACGAAAAAGCCTAGGCTGCACTGACATGTTGAGTCACTGACATTTAATGGAAATGGAACCAATGGGGAGTGTTGGTATTACAGAAACTCTTATATTTATCTGCAATATTTTCTTCCTTTCCTTCCCACTTTGATAGGGTCTAATTCTTCCCTCAACACCTCGCTGCCTTCACCTGGTGCCTGGCCCTACAGTGCCTCTGACAATTCCTTCACCAATGTTCATAGCACTTCAGGTAAGTGGGTTCCAGATCTTGAAAAACAGTCACCAGCCAATCAGTATTCTCTGTCTGTACCCACTCACCTTGTCTCTCTACTTTGGGTGTCGTCTTGTAATGCTTCCTGAAAGCTAGGGAATTGAGAGATTTGATTGGCTGGTATGCTAGTTTTCCTCTTGATAAAATGTTCCATTACAATTGCTTTAAAACAACCCTCTATTTTTAATGAATTCCCTTTAAGATCCAAAATACAAAGGTCCAGCACATGGGTCAGGGGATGGAGTAGAAGGCAAAGAAGAGAGGATATAGGGAACATCCACAAAACTTACAAGCATTTCTCATACAAAATCTACTAGGATAAATAGTGAGGGTTTCATTTCTTTAATTTGTTTTTATGTGTACCTGCTACTAAGCAAAGAACTCAGAGATGTTAAGGGAGGGAAACACTATATGCAATCACCTTGCAACTTTCTAAAAAGGAAAAGCACTGTTAACCAGTGGAAGTGAAAATATTCTATTGCACCCTTCATCCCCCTTCAGGACTTGAGAGGGAAGTTATAGTGATTCTGGCAGTTTAACATGTAGACCAAAGCCTAGACTTTTGCCCTACATCTTTTCTTGGTTATAAAGACACCAAGCATTCCTATTAATCAATGGGCTCTATACTCACCACTGAGTAACCATTTGAATATCCAACCCAGGAAATCCAGTTAGATTTCCAATTTTTTATAAATCCCAAATTTTTCCCTTGAGCTGGCATTGTTCTTGGCTAGTTCTTATAATTAAATAGGTGTGAGACTATAGGATGGCTTTGATTGAAGCAGTGTCTGAATATGTAGCTTTGTTCTACAAGGACATGTAAAGTTTCTGTTTCAAAGTCAACTGCTGGTTAATCTGAGTCTGGGAAGAGGGACATCAAACCCAGCTTTACCTCCTTTTAACTATATCTAGCATATAGAAAAGATGGGAATGATTTAAAGAAGTAGAAATGAATAGGATTAACACATGTTCCTCAGCTTCAGAGCATTTCCCTAGTGCAGGAAAATGACTCCTTGAAGTGGGTCCTCTAAAATAGGCAGGTTAGAATTCACTGATCCCTAAATAAAATTTCCAGATCCGTTGGTGTTTAGATTTTTTTTGTACACTTCAGATTTACATGTGTAAAATTAATGCAAGCCATTGGTACTTACAGACCCCTGGACTCCAAGCACTATGGAAGGTAGCGATCCAAATATGTTGCATTATAAATCATTTCCTTTTTGCTAACAAATCTGCATTTTTAATTCTCAGATTTGCACTTATTGTGCTACCTTGGGGAACTGGGAACCCTGATTGTTTGGTTTTTCTCCATTTCAAATCTACACTAACTTGACAATAGCTAGGACTTAAATGCACGTACCAGATGTGAGCCAGATTGACTAGACAAGTGCATTTTTCCCAGACAGCCCTGCCTTGAAGAGCAAGTGCTGCTTCAGGATTTTTGGATCTTATACTTTATTGTTCATTTGCTATGTCCAGTCAGAAGTAAAATGCCAGTTACTGGAGTAATCTGCACTCTGCCTAGCAATCTTATACTGGGTGAGCAGTGTGTCCAGTAACTTCAAGAGAAACTGAAGAATGTATTACTGTCTTCTTTCTTAAGAAAGGGAGAAGAGGGAACCTCCCCATATCCAGAATTGCAAGTATGAATTTTCCCATTTTTGTTAGCATACAGGGCTTCCTATTGGAGGTCTTTGAACTTCATTAGGGGAAAGCCATGTTTGGGATCAACCTCAGATAAACTGAATTCCTGTCATCAGGGTTCTCATAAATCCAGATTACACAATAGCTCAGTTTCTTGCTTTGCACCTCATAATGAAACCCTTGTCTCATAAAATGGAAGTCGTCCTACAAAAATAACACATCTTTAGGAAGCAACATAAGCCTAATATGTAGAGGAGGGAACAAGGAGCAATGAGACTTGGGTTTGAGTTCCCACTCTGCAAGTGTCTTATTTTCTGAGCCTCAATTTTCAATTTGTTAAATAAGGATAATATTTGCCCACCATTGTAAAGAGCTTTGAGATCCTCAGATCTGAATTATATCTCTCAATTAGATCTCCGATTATATTAATGTGTCTAAGAGGTCACTATATGAATGAATGAGTTATAGAAAGCAGGGATTAACCAGGTCTGACTTTGCTTGTGTTTTAGTTTGGTACATGCTAACAGCTGCATGGATTTGAACATTGTGTGCCTGCACCTGATACAAGTGGTTTTAGCCTGCTACAATAGCTGCATAGTTACATAGACTGTGTTGTGGGGCTTAAATCCCATTAATCCATGCCTTTTATTTATCTATTTACAGCAAAATTCAATGATTACAAATCAACATGGTCCCCAGATCCCATAGGACACAATCCCACTCATCTCTCCAACAAGATGTGGAAAAACCATATTTCCTCAAGGAACACTACAGGGCTGCCCCGCCCACCACCTGGCCTGACCAACCCCAAACCATCATCTCCCTGGAGCAGCACAGCACCCCGATCGGTCAGGGGGTGGGGGGCACAGGACTCAAGGCTTGCCTCTGGTGAGAAGGATCTCCTGATAGCATCATTGCTCGGCCGTGAGGGGTGTGTGTTATACAACGCTAATGGTGTGGATATGATGCGGCCTTCACAAGAGAGGAAGTTGCGGTTGCCTGGTAAAGGAAAAAAATATCCCTTTTTAAAATGGAAACTTACTGTCAATGTGAGGGAAAGGTCCCGGGAGCTGCCTGGGGAGGAGTAAGGAGAGGGCTGGGAGCTACCAGGAGAGGATTTCTGCAGCATGGGCCTTTTGAAGAGTAATGGGTGGTGGTGGTGAAGTGAATTATGTGGTTGGGGAAATCTCTAGAAGACACAAACTGGCAAAAATTAATCCTAATGTTAAATGTGAGAATTGTTTTGTGTACAGTACTGTAAAGCATAGAATCCACTCTGTTAGTATGTCTGATATAGATGAAATTATCTGAGAGACAGACAGACCTGAGCATAGTGCAGAGGAGGCATTTGTTTGTCAAAATGTACTCTCAGTATCTTCTGACTTTTGTATTTCTCCCTCTGTTTAAATGTTTTCAGCCTCTACCTGGAGTGATGGTGGCTCAGTTCGTCCTAGCTACTGGCTGGTTCTTCACAATCTCACTCCACAGGTATTTCTCTTTTACTCCTCTTTTGGGAGGCGGGAGTGCTAAATTACAGAGAGCAGGATTTGTGGGCTGCTTTTCTAGTCCCATTTTAATGAAGTTTAACAATGCTGAATTGGCTTGGTGATTCTGATGAAATACCCGTAGTCAGAGTAGCCTGCTTGACTACAGTAATCACATCAGCTAAATGTGTAGAGATCTCAGTTGCTTTGGTAGGATGATTGATATTTGCCATAAGACCATTGTAACTGTCCCCACCATTACCCAGGGTATTTTGTGGAGGAATTACTCTCAGGTTTGTTTCATTCAGAAATGTGGATAAATTGTGTTGTGCATAATAGCTCAAGGCTCCAGTTTCTTTGGGACATTGTCAATAAAAGAGCTAGGGAGAACTGCCAGGTTTTACTCTGGGGTTTCCATAGCAAAACCTCAGAATGTTTCCAACACTGTTGCCAACAGCACAGCCTAGTTAGGACACTCCAGCAGTCGTCATTCTTGGAGCTTGTTTCCATTCAAAATAAATTCTACAGAGGTCCTGATTTCAGTAAGTCCAATTAGCCTGCATTGGAGCCTACAAAATGCCTGTATGATTATCAGCAGCATTTTGGAAACTAGACAACCACCCATTATCCAGTAGGATAATTTATCACACAGCACAGCTTAAGAACTAAGACCATGGAAAGGAGGGCTGGGATCTTCTCAGGTCATCCAAAATGCCAAACTGCATCACTCACATTATAAAGAACCTTTCCCTTGATATAGAGGGCAAGAGCAGCAATAGGAAAAAGGTTTGTCTAGTTGCAATGAAAAAGCACATTTCTATGTTTCTCTTAATGCAAGGAATGTTTCATGCTGTTCTAGCAGTCACTGAATGGCAGAAGAAAAGATTTGGGAGAAGTTTAAATTACTGAAAAAGGATATAAATGGAACTGATTGTGATCAGAAAGGGGAAATGGCAAAGTGATGCTTGCTGATATAGAAAAAACAGAGGCAGCTGCTGCTGAAAGTGTCCAAGATGAGAGACTGAGCTCTGTTAGTCTGGCAGACTAGCAACAGTATTAATTGTTGTTTATCTCATAAACCACCGAAGTTAAAAGCAGATCCTTTGCACCATTCAAAAACTGAAATCCCCAGTTTTTCAGGTGGTATAAAGTAGTAATCTCTAGCATTTTCAAATTACTGGCTGGTTTTAAAATTCTTCTGAAATTGAATCATTGGGGATGGGGGGAAGCAAATCAGGTGATCAAAATAACATTCTTTTTTTGGTGCAATATTTCTTTCCCTAATAGGGTTAGAAATACAGTTTGTACTCCACTGGAAATCTGGGAAACACAGAGATAATCACAATTTAGTCATCTCAACAAGATGAAGGGAGAGAAAATTAGACGGGGGCCTAGAATGAGCTAAAATTTAAAACAAGCTAAGCTTAGTATCTAATCGCTGTACTACAAAGTGAAGTCACTGTAAGATGCACAAAAGCCTAATGAAAAGAACCTATTTGAAAATAACATCCCATCCCTCTCACTGACCTTCTCAAGGTCCCATTCTTTTCCCTGTGACATGCAGCACAATACTAACTCATTTTTTTTAAATATAAATTTTTAATTACCTTATTTATTAAACATACCTCAGTTCTTCAGATGTATTCATATCATAAACAAAAAGTTCAGTGCCCCTTTCTTTCAGTAAACTGTTATTTTTCCTGACTATCTTCCTCAGATCGATGGGTCAACCTTGAGGACGATCTGCATGCAGCATGGCCCACTGCTGACATTCCATCTGAACCTGACTCAGGGCACCGCCCTAATCCGATACAACACCAAACAGGAGGCGGCCAAGGCCCAGACTGCACTGCACATGTGAGTTACCCCAGCAACATGCATATACCCCATTTCCTCTGTCACACAGAGCTGATTTTGTCTATTGATAAAAGTCCTGCATGCAGGAGGTGATTCAGGAAAACTTGTTCTTTGAGTGCTTGCTCATGTCCATTCCATGCTAGGTGTGTGTGTGTGTGCCACATGCACAGTTGCTGGAGATTTTTTTTTTCCTTAGTGTATTCATAAGACTGGCCTTCGTGCCCCCTGGAGCCCCGTGCACATGCGCCAGTATAAGGGGTATTGAAGGCTCCACACCCTCTCAGTTCCTTACTGCCTGTCACAGTTGCTTGGAATGACCACCTTGCTCTTGCAAGGCTTTCCAAGAGGTTTAGACTCTGTAGTCTATCGTACACCTCTACCCCGATATAATGCTACCCGATATAACACGATTTCGGATATAACACGGTAAGGCAGTGCTCCGGGGGGGCAGGGCTGCGCACTTGGCTTCCGCAGACAGCGGTATATCAGGGTAGAGGTGTACATAGTTTTTATTGTTAACGTACTTAGTTATCCGTTAATATTAGTGTATATAGTATAAATAGCAGTCCTAGTTGTCATGGGACATCATTCCAGGGACTGGGCATGCCCCGATCCCTAGGCTTCAAGCCTTGTACCTCCTGCGGCAATCCCGTGGCAGTGAGCGACCCGCAATTGAGTTGTCTAAAGTGCCTTCGGGAAGCTCACGTTAAGGAGAAATGGAAGATCTGCAGGGGCTTCAGTCCATGCACTCAGAAAGACAGGGACATTCGTCTGAAGGCTTTGCTCATGGAGGCAGCCCTCAAACTGTCCTCAGCCGCTCCAAATCGACGCCAAGCACTTTGGTCTCCATGCGAAGTGCTCCACCGGCACTGCTCTTCCTGGCTCCATTCTCCATTTCCAGTGCCAAGGAAGAAGCATAAGAAACAGCGTGCCAAGAGAGGGCGCTCTCCAGTGCTAAAGAGGGACAAGCAGGGAGCAGCTGATAAAATGAGACCGATGCTGGGCCACTCGTCCTCCCCAGAGTCGGGCCCCCTCGACTCCGGAGGTTTTCCAGGTTACAAAGGATTTCATGTCCCTCCTGATACTTCCCACCCCCGAATGCCCCTTACCAAACAGGGATGGAACGGTTCAAGGGGCAGTGAGCTCTGTCGCGGAACTCACCGTCGTGTCACCACCAAGAGGAAAGCCCTCCATGGCCCTGCTGCAGCGGTTCCCGACCTAGCATCAGTCACCAATTCCCCAGCACTGCCTGGAGGCAGAGTGGGTACGGCTCTGCCATGGTCTCTAGGGGAAGAGCCCTCTTCAGAGTCTGGGGGGAAATCCTTTGCCGCGCTGAAAAAGTACCAGCGGTCATACTTCCCAGTGGTCATATTCTGGTGTCCGCGGAACGAGCCACTGTTTTTTCCCGACCAGCACTGGACCCCAACTCTGGTACCCACCCCAAGGTCACTGAAGTGGCCCCAGTGGAGGTGGTACAGATGGAGGAGGAAGGACCAAACCCTCCTATGGATTTAGGGGGTCACAAGTCCTAGTAACCCTCTTCAACCAGATGACTTCAGGGCCCATCAAGAGCTTCTGAAATGGGTCGCTACAAACTTGGGGCTGGAAGCCAAGGAGCAGCAGCTCCCTCCAGAGTGGCCAGAGCCAGTCAATGAGGTGGTGTTGGGACCAGTCAGGGCACTATGGCAGACTCCTTCATCTCTGCGAGGTTTCACATGGTCTCCCTGGCTCTATCATTCCCTCCCTGGATCCAGGAGACTGGTATTCCACCCTCGATTTATGGGAAACTTATTTCTACATCTCCATCTTCCGTGGACACGAGATTCCTCAGGTTTGTGGTGAGCCAATGCTGCTACCAATTCATCGTGCTTCCCATCAGTCTGTCAGCAGCCCCATGAGTTTTTACAAAGTGTATGGCATGGTTGCAGCTTATGTCAGATGTCGAAGTGTACAAGTCTACCCCTACTTCGATGATTGGCTCATCAAAGGCCACTCATGGACTCAGATTCAGCACAGCATTGGCTGCACATTTTGGGCACTGGGTCTGTTAATAAATGAACAGAAATCAACACTGGTTCCAGTGCAGAGAATAGAATTTATTGGGGTAGTGCTCGACTCCATCCAGGCCAAGGCCTACCTATCAGAGGCTAGGTTCCGAACTATGTCAGATCTAATCGCCGGGTCACAGCTCACCTGCTTTCAACTGCCTGGGTGTGACTCCAGCTGTAGGTCACATGGCAGCATGTACCTACTGTTGCGGAGTGTGGGGGAGTCAGGGCCCTGCACCCCTCTTCCCGAGATTCACTGCGACTCTCAACCAGCCAGTAAAGCAGAAGGTTTATTTAAGGACAGGAACACAGTCTCAAGCAGAGCGTGTAGGTACGACCAGACCCCCTCAATTAGGTCCCTCTGGGAGGTTCAGGGAGCTTAGACCCCAGCTTGGGGTTCCCTGCGTTGCACCACCCAGCCCAAACCGAAACTAAACTCCCAACTCCTCCCGCTGCTCCTCTCCTTTGTTCAGTCTCCCGGGCAGAAGGTGTTAATTCTCCCCACCCCCGTTCCTGGCTCAGGTTACAGCTCAGGTAGCTTCCTTCAAGGGAAGTCCCACATCCCCACTGCAATCCCCCTGCAACATTCCCAGGTCAAATCTGCCCTGCTCCCTGCTCCGTCACACCTACATGATGCAATACGTGCAGCTATGCCTCAGATCCCTACAGATGAGCCTGGCATTAGTCTAGTCCCCGGGGGGACACCACTTGGACTCGGTTCTCACGATTCTGTTGCCCATCTTAGCTTCTCTGATTTGGTGGAGAGACCCATGTTCTGTGATGAAGGGGGTGGCTTTCGCTGCCCCATATCCGACAATAACATTGGCTTTTGGATGTGTCAAACCTGGGGTGGGGAGCCCACCTCGGCAGACTCAGGACCCAGGGTTTCTGCAGAACTCTCTCTACATATAAATGTCAAGGAACTCGGGGCAATATGCTTGGCTTGCCAGGTGTTTGTTCCCCAGCTCTCAGATCAGGTCATGCAGGTCTTGATGGATAACACGGCCTCAATGTTTTACATCAACAAGCAAGGGAGAACTCGATCCTCAGCCGTGTGTCAAGAGACCCTCCGACTGTGGGACTTCTGTGTGAAGCACACCATTCACCTCAAGGCATTGCGCCTCCCAGGAGACCAGAATGTGTTGGCAGATCATCTCAGTAGGTCCTTTCCTCTTGCCACAAGTGGTCTCTTCACCCAGAGGTCATCGCTGTTATCCCCCACAAGTGGGGGACTCCCCCAAGTGGACCTGTTTGCCTCCAGACAGAACAGGAAATTTCCTGGTTCTGTTCTATGCGCGGGCTCAGCAAGGGTTCCCTTTCCAATGCCTTCTTACTCTCGCGGGCAGATGGACTGCAGTACACCTTCCCATTGATCCTCTTGGTTCACAAGGTCCTCCTAAAGATGAAGAGGGACAAGGCGAAGGTTATCATGATTGCTCTGGTGTGGCAACACCAGCATTGGTTTGGCATGTTTCTGGATCTCTCAGTGGCAGCTCCACTAGTGCTCCCATCCCGCCTGGACTTGATTTTGCAAGACCACAGCCGGTTGCTTCACCCGAACCTTGCCTCGCTATGTGTGACAGCATGGCTGCTGCGTGGCTGAACCCTGAGGAGCAGGCTTCCTCGAATCAGGTTCAAGAAGTCTTGCCAAGGTAACTGAAAGCCTTCCACCAGGTTTACCTGATTGGCTAAGTAGAAACATTTCATTTGTTGGACCTCTGCACGGAATCTTTCTCCATCTCAGTTTTCCCTGCAGTCCATCTTGGACTACCTGCTCCACCTGAAACATCAAGGTCTGGCTCTATCATCTGTTAGGGTTCACTTGGCAGCCATCTCAGCCTTCCATCCTCCAGTACAAAGTAGATCAGTTTTCTCCCAAGAGATGAAAGTCAGGTTCCTCAAGGGCTGGGAAAGACTCTACCTGCAGGTGCGTGAGCTGATTCCCCCATGGGACTTAAAATCTGGTCCTGTCTAAGCTCACAGGGGTCCCTCTGCGAGCCGTTGGCATCTTGTTCCTTACTGCCTTTCTCTTAGAAGGTCGTCTTCCTGGTTGCCATCACTTTGGCCAGAAGGGTCTGTGAGATCAAGGCCCTGACATCAGAAGCCCCTTATATGGTGTTCATCAAGGACAAGGTCCAACTGCGCCCCAACCCGGCCTTCCTGCCAAAGGTGGTGTTGCAATTCCATATCAACCAGGAAATTTTTCTGCTTGTCTTCTTTCCAAAGCCGCATAGCACCGATGAGGAATGTTGGCTCCATACATTAGACATTAGGCAGATCCTGGCCTTCTATATCAAGAGGACTAAGCCCTTCCGCACATCTGCACAACTTTTTGTAGCAGAAGTGGAAAGGATGAAAGGACTACCGGTGTCATCCCAAAGAATCTCATCCTGGATGACAGCTTGCATCCGAACTTGCTATAAGCAGACAAAGGTTCCGCCTCCAGCCATTGTGACTGCTCGTTCCACAAGAGGCCAGGCTTTGTCAGCAGCATTCCTCACATAGATACCAATCCAGGACATCTGCAGAGCTGTAAAATGATCATCGGTTCATATCTTCGCATCCCACTACGCCATCACCCAACAGGCCTGTGATGATACCAGTTTTGGGAGAGCAGTGTTGCAATCAGCACATCCATGAACTCTGAGCCCACCTCCAGGGGTACTTGCTTGAGAGTCACCTAGCAGGGAATGGACATGAGCAAGCACTCTAAGAAAAAAATGTTATTAATCTTTTGTAACTGTTGTTCTTTGAGATGTGTTGCTTATGTCCATTCCATGACCTGCCCTTCTACCCCTCTGTTGGAGTTATGGATAAAAAAGAACTGACAGGGTGCGGAGCCAGCGGTACCCCTTATACCGACGCATGTGCGCAGGACTCCAGGGGGCGCTAGGGTCAGTCCTACAGATACCACTAAGGGGAAAAAACATCTCCAGCAACATGGCACGTGCACACCTAGCATGGAATGGACATGTGCAACACATCTTGAAAAACAATAGTTACGAAAGGTCAGTAGCCATTTTTTTGTCTGTCCACTTCCATGTTTTAGAAACTCTCAGGTAGTAAGCCAGTTCTCGGAGGTAGGAGGCTCTTCCTTTACCAGCAGAAGATGGGGAATAATGATTTGTTTCTGAATGAGATTGTTGGAACTGCTGCTGCAAAGTGACAGTGGCACAACAAGGATTTTGCAATGGGTGGGCTGGATTGATGGGATCAGTGTGCAAATGAGTATTCAAATTCGGCTGTGTTTATGAAAATTAATAAATTGCTTCAGATGATCATTAATCTGCAAGATTTCTGCGAAGTGATGAATCGCATTTTCAATCTGTAACAAAGTCCATGTGAGTACCAAAGCTAAATTCCTTTCCTCCTCCTGCCTCTTTAATAAATACATAAAGAAAAAAGTGCGGTGGGGGGGGAGGAATTGCTTTGTGAAGGAAAGCTTGTTTCCTAAAGCAGAAATTCTCAAACTCTTTCATAGCATGGACCACATTTTAGTAGAGGTTCTCACAGACCACTTGTCCTCTCATTCTTGGTTGTATGTATCACTGCCTCCTAGTTACGATGGTGTAAGACCCTTGTGGCAGCAACAACAACAGTTGCTTACATAGGAAAGTGATGGTAGGAAAGTATTTAATGTGTTTTTAATAAGAATTTAGTAGCTGGAAATCAGGAGTGGGAATATGCAGCATTATATGACCCGCCAGCTCCCCTTGAGCCCCCAGCAAGTTCAACATGGGCCACAGTTTGAGAACTCTTTGAAGTAGAGGAAAATAAACTTTTATTTGGGTGAAAATGTTTTTTTAACTCTCTACAAAGATTTTTTTAAAACTTTTTTTTTTTTTTCATTAAAAAAATCTTTAAGAAAAAAATCAAAGTTTGGAATATTTTAATTAAAATGTCTCAAAGAGAAATGTTACCATTTCTGCATTTTTTCCCCATTGCTGGTTTTTACCCATCTGCAATGATTCTTCAGTTCTGTTCCCTTCTGAGTAATCTTTACTTCTTGGGGCACTGCAATGCAGAAAAATAGGGCTAGGAAAAGACAAAATAGACTGTGGTTTTAACTGAGAGGCACTTAAAATAAGTTTGCAGATCCCAGACTTGGTTTCCTGTTCTCAGGCCTCCATTAGTTTTCTTAAATTTGAGTGCGAGTCTGGCTTGCTTTAGAAGTGCATGCGGTCTTGGGAGCAAAGACTTCTTCCCATGCTCCCAGTTACCTTTCAGAAATGTTAAAGCTTAAGAAAAGGTTGGGAACCTAAGAAATTCCTTTTTCTTTTTTCATTCTGAAGTTCTTTGATTTCTAACCTTTTCTTAAGCTTTTGTGTTTTGGAAAGATAATACACACTGAACCTATTCATGTGTGTCTGCACCTTTATTTTTGCATGTTTATGACTCTGTTAATGTTTCGTACTCTCTCTGTGGACTGGGTTTCCTATACAGCCATAAGAGCTGTAAACGTACTGTCATTTTTTAAAAAACGGAAAGTTTGGGTTCTGCAGAGTCTGATTAAACGGGTAAAGTGGAGATGACTGCACCCACCTTCCTTGCTTAGTTCTACCACTGATTTCCTTACTGGTCTGGGCAATCTTTGCCATTTTGTGTCCAAGGTTTGGAATCCTGTGCATGTACCCTGGTTTTTATATGAACTTCGTTTCTCGTTCACCCTTTTTTCTCCCTGTCCCCCCCAGGTGCGTGTTGGGAAACACTACCATCCTGGCTGAGTTTGCCACAGATGAGGAGGTTAGTCGCTTTCTGGCACAAGCTCAGCCCCCGACACCTGCAGCAACCCCAAGTGCACCCGCAGCAGGCTGGCAATCCCTGGAGACAGGACAGAACCAGACAGATGCAGTTGGACCTCCTTTGAATCTTTTTGGTGGGTCAGCAGGGCTTGGGCAGTGGAGCAGCAGTGGTGGCAGCAGCAGTGGGGGCGATCTCTCTGGCGCTTCATTGTGGGGGCCCCCAAACTATTCTTCAAGCTTGTGGGGGGTCCCAAGTGTAGAGGATCCCCACAGAATGGGCAGCCCTGCTCCCTTACTACCTGGAGACCTTCTGGGAGGAGGGTCGGATTCAATCTGAACTTAGAACTTTCAACTCTGACCTCGTGACCTTTTTTGGAACAGCAGCAGCACTAACTTGACCTTTTCGTTTTTTTTCAACTTGCAATAAATACATTTTTAAAAGGAAAAAAGAAAACGGAGAGAGAAAAAAGGTGGGTCATTGACAGACTGTCTGAGCACATAGTTGCCTCCCTTATGTAACTTCAGTTTTTTCGTTTGGAATATGAATCCAAAAAGAGAACATATCACTCTTGAAATACTTGAATCATGAACGCCAACTTAGAAAGACAATGTGAAGCAAGTACACATACCATTTAAATTTAAACACAAAAAATTAAAAAAATTAGTTTCTAGTTTTTCACTTTTTCATGTTATACGGAAGTTGTTGCTAAGAAACATATATACTGAAAAAATAGCTTTTTAACTTTGTTTGCACTGGGTGTGTTTCCGTCCTTAGGTCTACCGTGTTGGGTGGGGTTGGGGGTGGGGTTCAAAAGAATTGCAGGGGTGGGGGGGAGGGGAAGACTTGACGGAGCCTCACTTTAAAAACAAAAAAAATTTGAAAAAAAAAATTGAAAAAAAATCCCAACACTTTGTGATTGGCTGGTTGATAAATACCAGTGTGTTCTGGCACATGTAACTGCCCATGTGTGCTTGTTTCTGGTGAGTGCGCATTTTCTCCCTCTCTCTCTTGGCTGTCTCAGAATGCTGCATTGCTGATGGGTCTATGGGCTGGCTGGCCATCTGTGTGTCTTGATTCTGAAAACAAGTATGGGGGAGTCCCAGTGGCTGAAACAAAATTTTCTTGGGCTGGATTAAAATTTGTCAAGTCTTTTTGGTTTTTTTTAATTGATTTTCGGAGGGTGCTAATTCAAGTTTGCAGATCATATTGAATGTGGGTTGTTGCTTCCTAGCCCTTGTTCTGACCCTGTGGTAGAGCAAAACACTGCCATGTCCGAAGGATTTGGTGAGAAGGGGAGCCAATGTTGTCTTTTGAGTAGCAGTGTATTTATTTATTTATGTCTGCATGTGGGGTTTTTATGAGTAAACCCTAGAATGTTTGTTTTATAATGCAAGCCATTCTTTTTTCTTCTGTGGAGGGTAAAACAGAGGATAGAAGACATCACGTTTATATGTGGCTAAGACCAATGTTCTTATCTAGTCCCTTGCAGTCTTCAGTATCTTTAGAAAATTAGTCTCACCCCTCCCCCAAACTATATACATATATTCATGTTCATTCATGAAGTATCCATCAAAACCTTGAAATTCCAGCCCAACCAACATTATTCTCTTAATTGATTTACTGCTTATATTAAAACTGACAAAACTAAGTTGTGTCAGCAGTTTGCTGGCCTGCCTGTCTCATCTCCTGAAAGCACATGCAGCTAACTCCTTTCTGCATCCCTCCTGATGAGTGTTACCTGTGCCAGGCCGTGGTGTATTACAGCACCAGACCATCACTGACAGAAACGTTTACTTACGAATGTTCTTAAACCAGTGTGTACTTCAAATGTTTCCTTTTGTTTCTCTGTGTTGTGTTTTTTCCTGTGTACGTGGTTTTGCTTAGGCAGGTATATAACTAGCAAAGACTTTTTTTAAAGTATTGCACCTTTTTTTGTTTTTACTTTTTCTGTACTGTTGCTTTTTAATTTCTGTATTTAACGAAAGATTTGTTTGGGATTTTTCGAGCATCAGTGTAGTAGTACTCTGGGCAGGATGGGGTGACCTTTAATCCACAGTGATAGCCAGTGTGTGCGTGCGTGTGCACGCTGGGAACAAAACTTACAACACTGCTTGTGAAAAGAGCTGTAGCAGACCTGAAGGGACATCCCTTTACACAAAGCAGGAGATATTTTGTGGGGGCAGGGAGAAGAGGGAAGAGAGATGATGGTACTCTTCTCAGAAGTGCCACCAGTAGTGTGGTGGTGTCAAGCTCTGTGTTATACTGTTTAGCATAAAGTGCTGACATTCTGTACCAGCAAATACCTACCCATTCCAACCCTGAGTGGGAACGTACCTCTGTTGTCCTTATTAACTGTAGGAGGTGGGGAGGGGAGGGAAGTCTCTTTTCTTTAGCATCTTCACTGAAGGATACAATAGTGTCTAATGTATTTAACTCTTTAAATATTGGGGGGAATGGAAAAGGCAAACTGAAATAGTTTACGTGTGTGTGTGTGTATGTGTGTGCGCGTGTGCGTGTGAGAGAGAGAAAGGTGGGGAAATTCTGTGATTTTTTTTTTTTTTTTTTAATTGCCATATCTGTGTAAACCCAGTGTGACATTGAAGGCTGACTGAGGGGAATGCTATATCTACATATGCCTATAGATTCATATGCAAAGTGTTATGTGACCCAAAGTATGTTTGTGTATGTGTGTAAACTGGAGTCTGCAACATACTATCTGGTCCTTTTTTGAATATTATTTTTTTTGTTTGTTTTTGTTTTTTTTTACTGTGCCCTCTCCTCCATCCCACCATACACATTGAAGCAGATATTTTTCTTCCAACTCCTACCAGTTAGGTTTGTTCCCTCCCTCCCCCCAGGCAGAGCTACATTGTCTCTGGTAGCCTCAACATGAAGACCAGCCATGTGCAGAGATGCAGGAGAGATAAAACCCCTGTGCCAGCAGTACTTTCAAATGAAGCACCTATGATGGCCTGAATAAGCCGCTATCCATTCTGTCACGTTACTCGCCCATGCTGGTTCACTGCTGTGTTCCACCCCCTCACTTCTCTCTCCCAACCTGCCCTAAGGTCCTTTTACCTGCACTTTGGGTTAGTTGAGTTAATTGCGATACTACGGTGAAAGCCGGGTGCTAGAGCCCCTCTTGTTTACAAGACATAATGAGGGATTTGAAATATTTAAAAATGAAAAGCTAAAATGTTCTTCCATAGTAAGCTTAAAGAGGAAAAAAAATTAAAACTTACACACAAAAAAAGACCAAAAAGTGCACGCATGCATGCATGCATATATATTAGATGAAGACTAACTCTGGGAGCATTTAACAGTGTTTTTTGTTTTTGTTTTAACATTTATTTTCCTGCTTTAAATTTGCAAGCTTTCTCAGGAATTCTAGGGTAGGAAGCCAGTTTTTGAAGATGGTTTATTTAACCTTATCTTATCCTAGATAGATGGCTGTTTCTTTCCTGTTGATAAACTTTTACAAGTTCCTGAATCTTCAAAAACTTTGAAAGTTTTTTTTTACTTTAAAAAAAATTAAGAAGCAGAAAAATCTCCAAATGTTACTGTCATAACTGGGGATCAAGCATTTTAAAGACTGTAAAAAATAATTATTACAACAAATTCAGTAAGAGCAACAGAAATTCATTGTATTCTTAAAAACCAAGTTGTGGGAGAAAAGGGTTGTTCTTTGTAGAGCGCTGTTAGTCTCATGTGGGTACAGTTGCATGTGGGGGGGGGGAGAGATGTGTGAATGGAAATATAATCACTTAGTTCTTCTGCAATGAAAATTAGACTGAACTATCCCTCCAAGCACCTTTTTAAAAGAAAGAAAACTGTAAACCTAACCCGTACCTATGGAATATCCTAGCAATGGAGCAGTTGTATCTTGTCTCCTTTTTAATACAGAAAATGATCGAGAGGGGAGAGAATTTGAAAGTCTCCTGTGAAATGTACATTAGAGAACAAAAGTGATTATTTTTAAATTTCCAACTACCCCTTAGTCAATGATAATCCCCATTATGAAGATTTGCTGCTTGCTTTTCTTTGTTTCTCACCCAGAAATGTACTTTAGTTTTAGTTTTTTTGAGGGGAATATTTAAGCTCTCCTGCTGACCCCACAGGTGCCAGCTGTCAGGACTCCCCGCCCTGAGAACAACTTTGCTGAACTCAGTGTTGGGATGGATAACTCCTGTCTCCCACCACTAAGGGAGAGGGGCCTAATCTGCCTGAAGTTTTTAGGCTGAAACCACAAGCCACTTTAGTGCCTTTGTACATATACCCACACATTCTGCAAAAGGAGGCATATGTAGTCCAGACACTCCATGAAAATGAATGCACCTGCTCTTAGAATAGAAAACGAGCCTGCCGCAAAGGCATGCCATGCAGTGTGTTACATAACAGAATAGGTAAGAATGCTTTTTATGATTTGAAAAATCAAATGCCAAGTTTCTCTCCTATCACTTCAGTTGTGCTCTGTGTGTTGCATTCTTCCTGCAAGTGTGTGCATGCAAGTGCGTTAAAAACAATACACCAAGTTAATTTGGAAAATCGTAGTGTGATTGGCCAGTAGAGAGGGATTCTTTAGTTTCTTTTTCTTTGTTTAAATTGAGGGAAAGATATTTATCTGAATGCTTTGCCAGAGGCTGTGCTTTATCAATTGGCAGTGTACGAAGAACAGAAAATGGTAGGACTTAGTGAAAAACAACCAAGGCCTTTGCTGCAGTCCCTTGGCAACAGCCATGGCTGATGACTACTAAGAGGTTAGAGCACTGACTCTTTGGCTGTGTCATTTCATAAGGGCATCCTTCCCCTCTCCAAAAACACCCCCATCCTTGAACTCTGTGTAGGCTTTATCTTTGGCACTTGTATCTTGAGTCATCAATTTATAAGTTGCTTGAGGTACTTTAATGCCTCCCATTTTCCAGTCTGAAAAAATTTAGTTGTCAGTTTTGTTCCTGTCCAAATTTATAGTTGAAACCATGCAAGTAATACTTGTCTAATCACTGGTTCTATAATGGTTTTTCTGACCATTTTGAACAATAGTTTTGGAGGACCATGCTAGCCAGACAGCACTCTCCTACAGGCCAAATATGGCTTGCCTTTCTCAAACAAGCAGTTCTATTTGATGTCAGTGCTTGAAAGAGGCAAGTAGGATTTGGTACTGGGTAGGTCTGGCTTTTAGAACACTGTTCTTGAGAAGGCATTTGTGACTGTCCTGGTCAGGAAAAATGTGCTGCTAGCATTATTTCACATGAACACCATGAAAAGAAAACTAGGAAAAGTTTGTGAGAAGAGGTGGAAACGGCACATCTTGGAATAGATTATGAATCTCTACTGCCAGTTGGGGGTCAAATGTCAAGTCCTTCCTGTTAGTCTCAAAAAACACATCTTCAGTTTCCCAAGATGTTCATGAAGAAACAAAGAATGCACCTTGTAGCAGTTCTGTTCTTGATTCTTGCTCCTCATGGCCATATAATCTAAACACGTACATGTCTCAATTATTATTCCTTTCTTCCTGATTTCCTGTCTCCTTTGTTTTAATCCTCCACTGTTTTAATTTTTCTAATTACATTTTAGCATTTTTTCCTTTTACGTTCTATTTTCTACAAATTCTGCTCCAGTACCAGCTGCTTCCCCCTTCCCCCGAATGTTGCCTGAATTGTCTGTAGGCTTATTCTCTGAATTAGATGGGTTTGATCCTTTTTCCCTTCTGCCATAGTAACTTTTATTAAAGTGATAGTGAAGATTTCTAGTATGCAAAATGAGAAACACAAGCAAAGTAGGAAGTTTTAAAATATGACCACTTCTAGTGGAAAGCAGATTTAATTTCTTGAACTGGGTGCCCTTTGGGAAGACTTTTAGTCTTTTCCAATATGCCTGTGCTTTTCTGGACACTTTTCCATCGATGCTGAGGACCTCTACAATCAAATGGTGTGAACTTTTTCTTAGACTTTGGCTTTCTGATGTTCAGGTTAAACAGACCGAAGAATTTATATATTGAACAGAGACCTTAAGCCAAACACGTTTTACTCTGAAGTATAAACAGGATGTTTTCAGTAGTCTCCAATATTAGAGAACAATTCAGCCTTCGTATTAAGTTGGCCTCTTTTTTTTTTTATTCATCTTGAAGCTTTTAAAAAATAGTACATTAGAAATCTTGGTCTTTCTACTTAATACTGTTTTTCATTGCAGCGATTTGAACTGGCAAAGTGACTCGTGTAATACTTTGTAAAAGCCAACTTTCTCCTTAGTATATGCTCTCCTTCCTCATCAGATGCTGCCACATCTCCTCTGTTCATGCCTTGATTGTAGAATAATCTTCTGCTTCATCCCTCAGCTGCCTTTCGCTCTTCCTGGGTTTGATTTTGCTCTTGCATGTGGATCTCCCATTGACTTTAATGGGGGCCCAGTATGTGCATCTGAGATCCAGATTTGGCCCTCTGGGTCAGATCCAGGAAAACCTTATAGCAGTCATCCTAACTCTCTCAAGTTAGTGCCACTGACTTGAATGAGTAAGTGCTACTCACAGGAGTAAGGGCTATTTGTGTAAGTAAGCGGTTGCAGGATCAGGATTTAAGATTGTAGCTGTGGAGCTATAGTGCTACCAATACAACCAGGAACACCTGCCTGTCCATGCATATATTAAATTCCCTGCAAACCATGTGATTTCATAATCCAGGACTTCTCCAGTGTTCTGAGATGCTCTTACAGTGCTTGGCAAGTAGTTGCTCAGGATATGAAGTCCTGATTGACTGGGGTGGAAGTTAAATTTTTTTATCTGCCCTGGGAAAAATTCCATTATAGCAAGGATGGATGTCTCCTTAACTGTAAATATGCAAAATAATAATGCAGAAAATACTCCCAAAAATACAAAGTTGAAATGATGTATAAGAAACTAAAAAATGCTGTCAGGAGAGTGTAATTTTATTAAGACTGAGTTTTGTCTTGTAGCTGAAACAACATATGCAGAACCTGTAGCCTTTTCTACACTAATTTTTCAAAAAAAGAAAAAGAAATCCACTGGTAATGTTAGTAACATTAGGAGCCCAACATAGAGGGGCCACCTGTTGCCTCTGGTGTTTTAAGCATCATGTTGATTATACCTACTCTGAACAGACTATAGATGACATGATGCTTACAACACCAGAAGTCCACCAACACTAAGGTTTCTTGGTGGCTGAATAAGTGTTAATAATGATGGGGAAACTTGTGCAAAATTTTCTGTAAAATTAGCTTAAATCTTTTAGCTAAATAGAGTTTGCAGCTAGGACTGTACCCTAGCTAGGGACTAACCTTTTAAGCACTGTTCTAATAAGTTTTGTCTCCTCTACAGACGTTTTTCAAAAATATCTCACCATTGCAAATACCAGCACAAATGAACTTGTATTACCAACAGTGGAGACATTTTGGCAAAATTTCCCTGAAGTAGATAAGGCCATACAGTTTAGTCCTTTTAATACTGATTGGCCAGGCTATATTAGAACCCTGTTTGTCCACAATAAAGTCCACAATGCTGCTATTAAAACTGAGTCAGTGGACCTCGTTACAACAGTTTGGTTTGTGGTGTAGATTGGACTTCAACCATGTTCTGTGGTTGGCTAAAACCTTGGATGTGCTTTAGCCCCATTATGGAAAATGGTTAAGATCCCATCTGTGCCACAGAAAATGTTCTAATGGTCTCCAGACTTGTAGGGTTCTAAGCCTGTTTTTTAAATTGTGTTGTGAGGCCAATGGAGATGTAACCTAATCAGTGGCATGCAACAAAGCAACATTCACACGCTGCCAGAATTTGTGTGTGTGTTGCTTTTTATAAAGGTATGCAGGAAAGTATCTGAAAATCTCCCAGAACCTTGGGTGGTGAAAAGAGCATCTTGCAAACTAAGTGTCCTGAGCAAAGAGCCATTTCCCGCTGTGCATGTGGCAATCAGTAATGGGGACATCCAGCAGTGTTAAAACCAGGTGGAATTTTAGTTTTTTTTCTTAGCCAGAGAGTTGGAATAATTTTGACTTGACCCTGACAACCATTTCTATAAACACAAAACTGCACTCCAGGTAAAATGGTAGAAAGTTTTGTGCCAGGCAGCCACTGAGTATTCTTTGTGGCACAGTCTCTTGGCTATTTGGTGGGCAGAGGGAGAAGAGGGGAGATGGGAAGAGTTTGCATGGACAAACGAGATAGGCAGTGTTTAGCAAGAAGTGTTTCTTTTTAAGCACTAAATGCCTCATCTTAGGTATTAAAGTACAAATCAATGCATTCAAATAACAAAATTCGTCAATTTTTTAACTGTTTTTAACCATGACAAATAAATGGAAGTTTCTCTCGTGTTTTAGATGAAACAACCTTAGATGAACATGGTTCCTTCTTAATACTAATGTTGAGCAGCAAGAGCAAGTTTCACAGCTTGCTGGAAATAGATGTTTTAGTGACATGGTTATGATATTAAGTGCTTTTCTTCCCCTTCCCTACCCCTTCCATAATTGGCTCACCCTCCTTATATAAGGTGCTGAATGTTTTGTATTTTTAGTGGTGGGTGCAGGAGGAG
Organism: Trachemys scripta elegans; assembly: GCF_013100865.1. Classification (NCBI taxonomy): domain Eukaryota; kingdom Metazoa; phylum Chordata; order Testudines; family Emydidae; genus Trachemys; species Trachemys scripta. Next base: position 89,942,058 of record NC_048298.1, on the reverse strand, counting down.
CAGAAGAGTGAAAAGGGAGCCAAGGTAGAACAGCCTTACTTTAGGGGGTAGCCTTACAACAGAGCTTTATATTGGGGGTGTGCTGTATTCCAAAACATGTAAGCCAAAAATGGAAAAAAGCGTTCATTTATGCAACAACAACAACAAAAGGGGTGTTGGAAAACTTCTTTAAGAAATACGTACCTTCTGAAGGTAGAGGGGTGTCTCACCAAGTGATACGTTATGTGATACTTCTTGCTGGGTCAGTAGGGATGGATTGGGGTATAAGCGCTTAACATTTTCCCCTCTTTGTTGTTTTTACAAGCAGTAACTTAAATGTGGTATTTATGAATGTGCCTTTGTGAGTACAGTGACTGTCTAAGGAGACTACTTGGGCTGGAGTAGGGAGACAATGGTCAATTCTTTCAAGAGGTCAAATATAAAGATGCCAGCCCACTGGTCCCTTTCAACAAGTAGCATATTTGGGCTAGTCTCTACATTGCACAGTAATCGTAAGTGGTGTAGAGGTTTGGGGTGTGGGAAGGGACATGACATGATGCACAGAAGCTGATGATAGTTTTAGGCTAGTCCGCAGTTGCAGGTTGAATTTATATTTGTATTATGTAGCTTCTCTTTTGTTTGTGTGTGTGGCTTGCTTTAATTTTTTGTAAGCACTGGAGAATTGAAACACAGTGATGTTTGAGACACATTTATGCATGTAGAGAAGAAGGTGTTCTGTCGCTTCTGCCATTTGTGGGTATAGGCACACTTTTACCCTTTCTTTCTATGTCCTAATGCGAGAAACAGGAAAATTATATTTTTTTCAACCCTTCAACTTCCAGCACATTGAACGTTGCCATTTAAATTAACAGGGTATTACAAGAATAAAAAATGTTTTTGAAATGGTGAGGTAGAAGTGTTTAAAAAAGAAAAGAAAAAAGTCTGAAGTAATTTTTTGTTTCTTCGAAGCTGTTTGTAGCTAAACATGGGAATCTGCAGTGTCTCCTTCCATTTGTTTTTCCCTATTATTCCACCTCTTCACCCCAAATCTGAGGTGTGCAAGAGCTATTGCATTAGCCCCTTTCAGTCCTCACCCCAAAAAGAAACTCCTAGTGGGACCCTTCAGTTCCATTCAGGAAGACAAAGGGAGGAGAGACGCTGCAGCTTTCTTTGCTTCGCTCTCATTCCTCTCTAATGGCCTTGAAATGTATTATTATGCAAATGTGAATTTTGATACTGAACTTAAGAAGAGGTTTTTTTTTCTTTTTCAAAAAAAAAAAAAAAAGGTCCCATATGTGGTCAGCATTGCTTCTTTATTTTGTAAGTGAATTGTAAACTATGCATTCTGCTGGGGGGATGTAGGGGAAGAAGAGGTAGCTTTGCTAAACTGATCAGCAGTTTCTGTGTCCATGGTGCATCCATGTTGGTGTGGAGGGAAGGAGACAGAGTAATGAATTCTCCAAAACTGTCTAGTTATCAAAATTGCCAACTTCTGAAAAGAGAAGTTCCCAAGAGACTCTTTCGAAGTCAATTAAGATTGATTCCAAAATCCAGCTCAAATTCTGCAGGATTGTGAATTCTAGCCATGCAGTGTTAACCAAGGGCCAACAGTGTGACATGAGACCCCAGCATTCCTTGGGAAATGATTTGACCACCTCCTGTGTTAAGGCCCCTTTCAAGCTCAGGAAACAGAGTGCCTCAGGCACTATCTTTTGGGATTTACCTACTCACTTTCCATTAAAACAGCCTCTCTCTCAGGAGAATTGGAACACAACCGCTCCTTACTCATAAACTGTCTACATGAACCTTTTCCTAAAATTGCCACTGTTACGATCTCTGGTGCAGCTCTAATAGGTGGGAGCACTATTACAAACCGGGCGCTGGTGTTGTAGCTAACTTGTCTGCTAGCCCTGATCAGAGCAGGTGTAGGAGAACTTGGCAGTTAAAACGCTAGTAACCACCAATATCATGTCTATACTAGTGCTTCCACTGGTGATGTGGTGGTGGTGGTAGTGATGGAAAATTTTAGGGAACAAAGACTAATGTAGATAAAGCCATCTAAATTAAAGAAATTAGGCTTGTGTACTGGGAAGTGGCTGCTGTCCCAATGGGCAAAAGAGGATTCACTTTCTCACCCCCAAAATGCAGTTGATTTTGTCACTTACATGTGTACATGGAGCTCAGTGGGCTTCTTGGAGTGGTCTCTTAGAAAAATGTAAATCTCACTGCCCTGTTCATTGTCTTAATAGGAGCCTTGTGTTGACTTGACTTTCCCTTGCCCATGGTGAACCATGGTACCTGCATTACCCTTGGCATTATCTTAGATAACAGTATCAGAATTGAGAGATTATCTTGCCTGTATTCAGTGTTTTTCATGCAGCAATTTTATTTTTTGTTGACGTTCGCAGTACTGTAATGAGTAATAGACTTGATGATGACACTCTCCTCACATCTGTGCCTGCCTTACAGATGTGATCTTATCAGGGTTCCACTCTGTTGGATTGCCTTTTAAAAAATAAAAAAAATCCTGAAGTTTCAATTCTTCATCACAAAATACCTCATGGTACATTTCCCTTTTTAATGTAACCTTTCAGGCCCTGTGTTCTTTTCCAACCTTGGTGGGTTTATCCGCTTCTTAGATCTCCTCCTGGGAGAGAGGCTTAGATTAGTGGTTTGAGCACAGGTCTGAGAGCCAGGAACTCTTGAGTTCTAATCCTGGCCCTTACTCTTCCTCTTTAGACTTGGGCAAGTCACTTAACTTCTCTGCCTCAGTTTTTTCATCTGTACAATGGGGATAATAATACTAACCTACCTCACAGGGGTTTTGTGAGGATCAGATAGTTCTTGTCTGTAAAGTGCTTTGAAGATGAAAAGCACTATATAAGTATTATGAGTTTAAACAGCAAGATAACTCATTCATAACATTGTTTGCTTGGGGTGGGATGGGGGGAACCTATAACACTTCTACATTTAAGCCATCAAAAAATCTAGATCCTAAATGACTTAACTAAGCAGAAGTCAATGGAGAGCTTAAACCATCCATATTGCTTACTTTCTCCTTCCCCTATCAGTCTCCTCCCCTGCCTTCCATATGCAGTAACGCTGTTTTTGCTGTAGGTCACAAGCCCATTCTTTTAAGCAGACATTGAACCTGGTTGGATTGATGTACTTGCAACTTTCCTCCTCTTCCACCAGATTTCTAAATTGGATGCAATGTGTCATCTTTTCCCTGCCTTTAAACAGACTTTGGGTGGTGAAGTGTCATCCCTCCATGGACGCATCTCTTCCTGCCTTCAGGAAGGGAGGAGTATCTTGTAGATCTCATGGGGATTGTAAAAGGAAGAGCCTTGTCACTTTATGCTTCTCTAAGAATAGAGGACAGTGTAGCTCCCCGTAACTTATGAAAGTGGTGTTATACTGCCACTTCAAATAAGGTGTCACCTTGTCCCTAATACACAGAAGCTATCATACACCAATAATACATTGAAACAGAGAGAATGACATTCAATAGTAGATGCTGCTTATGTATATGCCTTATAGCTCACCCAGAATCTCTGAGAGGGTGGTGGGGGAAGAGGTCTTTGTTGGGTAAATCCCACAGCTGTCAGGGAACCTCTGATACTTTCTCCCCTCTCCGATCATGTTGTGGTCAGTTTCTTCTCTCTTGGATGAGTGTCTCAGGGATGTGCATATGAGCCCATGCCTTTGGAATTTGGTCTTGGAAATCTTGAGATTTTGGTTTCAATTCTGTATTTGAAGCCTTTCTTTCTGACACTTCACTGGCCCTTTCCGTCCCTTGCATTGCTCCCTGTGGCCTTAGGATCATCTCTTCACTGCTGCCCTATGTAACCCTCTCCACCTCTGCCAGCACACAAGTGAAATCTGTCCATGATTCCACAAAGAACAAAACTGAAATGATGCATGGGCGCCCCTAAGATTTGCATGCAATTGCACCCAATTTCTGAGGTGCAGACAGATGTGTTCCTTCCTTCCTATACAGAAAACAGAACAAACATTGCATAGCTCTGCTGATGGTAACTCTGCACGGTTTACTTTTTAATTAAATGTTATGTCTTTTCCCAAAAGAACCAAATAAATACCAAAACCAACCTTATTTAGGGGGAGGGGGTGAGAAAAGCAAATGGTGGGGAGGGGTTCCAAACTATTTTAGTTTCCACCATTTGGATGGAGACATGAAATGCTGCTTTGAAATCCACAGACCTAAGGAGCTATGTTTACAAAGACAAATGCTTTCTACCTGATCAGGAAACTGGCTAATGATGGGCATCCGAGGCTTGGTGAGGTTTTCCTCATTGCTAACAATCAAGTCAGGTAATGGAGGGGGGAGAAGGTGTGTCTTGAGGAGGAATGGAGGAAGAGGTTAACTTAATCTAGGTGTGTTTCTAAAATAGTTTCCCCTTCCTCTCTCCTTCCTTTAAATAAATGAGTGCAGAGTGGATAATCACTGATGTCCAAAACTGCTGGATTAGAAAAGGCAGCTTTCCTCCTTTGCACATAAATAAGGTAACAGGAAGGTACAGCTAAAGCCCTCTTGCTGAAACACTGTCCCCCATGAGCAGATGTAATAATAAAAATGTTGGATGCGCGTATTGATGCTCTTTGCAAGTTACCTATGAGTGTTTTTTTTTCTTATACTTGAAATAGCTTCTTTCTTTATTAAAAACTCTTTGAATTCTGGTTTCTCTCTCTTCCCCCCCGACCCCCTCACCCCAGGATGGGCAGCAGAGAAAGCAGACAAGGGAGAATTGAGAGGAGGTGACAATTCCTTTCATGCCCAGGTTTCATCTTAATTCCCATCCATACACCCTGGTATTTGAACTTGCTTTCTATCCTAGTGGTTTTCCATGGACACAGAAACTCAGCACTTTGAGATGCTTTTGTATGGCAGGCTGCCCCCCTTCTCCTCCTCTTCTGTATTTTTATTTTACTTTTAGTATAGTGGTACTTAAAATCACTGGTTCACTTAAAAAACAATAAAATGTTTAAACTCTACTAATGTACAAATAAGCTGAAATGTTGCATTTTATGTGTATTTTTTGCCATAGCAGGTACTGTATTTCTCATGCTGGATTTCAAAAAAACAAACAAAAGGGTGATGTTTTATTGGAGTGTGACAAATTAAGAGTAATAAGGAATTAAGTCGTCGTCATTTCATTGAAACTGAGAGATGGTGTAATACATATATAAGTTTTCTGAAGGTTTTTTTGGGCTTTTAAACAGCTTTTTTGTTTTTATTTTATTTTTATGTTTTTTAAAGATATGATTGTATTATGTGCAACTCAGTTGCTTACATTATAACTACAAAATATTTTTGGGTTCCTGGAAAAAAAGAGACTAATAAATGTGTTTGGCTGCTAAGCATTGAATACTGTGGTATCCTGTCAGTTTATTCTGCCAACTGGCCATTCCCTACCCCAACACAGGAGTTTACATCCCCCTGGCAAATCTATAGTTTATTTAGGAGAAAAAGGAAACCTACTCTACTTCCTCGGACTATAATGGTCCCAGAGCTGTCATGCAAAGATGTGCCTCTGAGTGACCAGCCCAGCCCAGTGTGGGGTGCTTTCAGAGAAGCAGAACTGCAGTTTCAGGGAGGATTTCCAGAAAACTAAAGACTCAAGACCAAATCCTGGCTTTGCTCATGCAAATAGTCCCATTGACTTCAGTGTGAAATGCAAACAACATTTGGCCCATGCAGTAGAACCTCAGACTTACAAATCCCAGAGTTACGAACTGATCGGTCAGCCCCACATGTCATTTGGAACTAGAAGTATGCTATCAGGCAGCAGCCGAGACAGCCCCCCCACCTCCCCCAAATACAGTCCTGTTAAATGTAAACTAACAACAAAATAAAGGAAACGTTTAAAAAAAATTGACAAGGTAAGGAAACTGTGATTTGTTCATTTAAATTAAGATGGTTAAAAGCAGCATTCTTCTGCATAGTAAAGTTTCAAAGCTGTATTAAGTCAATGTTCAGTTGTAAACCTTTGAAAGAACAATCATACTGTTTTATTCAGAGTTACAAACAACCTCCATTCCCGAGATGTTCATGAGGTTCTACTGTAGTTTATATTTTGCAGGTTGCAGGCTGATACAGGTTGTTTTTTTTAACATAAAAATGCAATGTGAGATTTTATAGAGATCCTTTTTGAAGCTCAATCCCTCTTTTGCTCTTTTGAAAGTGCTGCTGCATATCAGCTTTCTGGGGCCTGTGTGTGTCTTCGCACATTGCTCGCTGTCGCAATACTAGGATACATTGAGTTGCTCCTGGGGGACTTCTGTGCCAACAAATTAAAAATTATTGGCACAATATTTTAAAATTCTGCATATTTTATTTGTCAAAATAACACTATGTAATCACACACAGTTTCAATTATGTTGGTAATTTATTACAAAATACCTGTCAGCAACTATGTAACAATACAGAGACAACATTTTCCCCCAGGAGTAGAGTTAAAGAAACCGCTAAAGCAACCCAATTCCTGTTTCTCTGCTCCCTCCCCTTCCCAGAGCCCAGCTGGAGCAGATACCCACACACCTCCTTCCCCCAGAGCACTAGCGTAGCTAGTGGGGTGCAGGGGAAGCAGCCGCTTCCCCTCATCACATTTTTCAAAAGCGGTGCCTAAAAGGGCCCCGCAGCTGTCCACCCCTCCCCTAGCACACTTCCCCCTCCCCTGAACGCTCCGCCCCACTACTCCTCCCCCAAATCACATGTTCACAAGAAGTCTGAAAACAAGCAGGGGCCGGCCGGCGGCAGCAGCAGGTAAGCTGGGGCCGAGGGGGGACCACGAGAAGGAGGGCTCTGGGGAGGTATGGTGCGGCCGGAGGAGCCATGCGGGGGGGGGGGGGGACGGACACGCTGAGTGGCCAGAGGAGAAGCCCAGGGGGGTGCCTTTTTTAGGTTTGCTCCCCCTGCACTTAAGATCTGGCAATGCGCGGGCCCCTTACACCTCCTCCCTGTCCCAGAGCACACTCACATCCCTACCCCCAAAGTCCGTCACAGAGCACCCAGCCCAGACACTTGCACCCTCTCCCCCACCAGAGCCCAGGGATCCAAAGGGAAAAACAGCCTGATGCTGGCTCCAAGGCTTGTGTGGAGTTTCTTGCACACCACCTCCTTCCTTCACGACATGCCAGGAACTGCAACTGCCCAGAACCCTCCAGCTTCGATTCTCTTCTCCCCCACCCCTCCCTCACGCAGTGTCTTCTGTTTGCTAGCTGGGCTCTTCTTGGTCTTCTGCAGCCCATTTCTGTGGGGGGAACAATTCTGCACAGAATGTTAATTTCTGCACAAACTCTGCATTGCACAATGGCACAGAATTCCCCCAGGAGTAATTCAGTGGAGATGGGGAGAGGAGAGTACGCTGCCAGCAATTTAAAAGGAACAGGGAAAAGTGGGTAGAAGTACATGCATATAGATACCAAGCTGCTTTACTGCGTTTCCTCTATGGTATCAGTTCTTTAGATTTGAGAACAGGGAGGCTGCCAGTCTTTCTATTATGTGGTCTGTTGAAAAGAGTAGAACTCATTTGTTTTTAAAACGGCATCAGATATGCTTCCCCTCTACTCAATCTGATCCTGTCAAGCATTGGTTGGTATTAAAGGGACATCAATGTAAAAGTGATTCTTCTTCGAGTGATTGTTCACGTCCATTACACATTAGGTGTACGCGCGCCGCGTGCACGGACGTCGGAAACTTTTTCCCTTAGCGGCTCCCGTCGGGCCGGCGGGCCCCCCCCTTCCTGCCAGAGCGGCGCCCCGCTCCAGGGTATATATATCCCTGCCGACCCGACCACTCCAGTTCCTTCTTACCATCCGTGGCGGCGTTGGAACGACTCTGTCTCTCGTCTGAGAGTGTCCCTTAGCAATAGTCAATTAGAGTTCTAACAGTTATCAGTTAGTTGTTGTAGTGTTTAGTCAGTAGTTTAAGTACTCTAATGAGCTGTTAAGTTCCTGCCGGGGTTGTTTGTTCAGCCCCGGCACCGGCCCCGGGTGGTGGGGTATGCCACATGCCCAAGGCTTCAAGGCTTGTGCCACGTGCCGTAGGCCCATGCCATTGAGCGACCCCCACGCTTCGTGTCTTCGTTGCCTGGGGGAGGCTCACCAGAAAGAGCGCTGCAAGATCTGTAAGGCTTTTAAGCCCAGAACTAAAAAAGAGAGGGACTTCCGCCTTAAGCAGCTGCTCATGGAGACGGCGTTACAGCCCTCCACTTCGACGGCACCGTCGGCCTCCGTGCAGAGTGCCCCTGCCTCGGTGCGAGAACCGGCGCTGGTGGGTCATCCGAAGACCGCGGCACCGACCCAGCGGGGAAATACATGACGCCGATCATCTTCGCCGGCGAAAGTGAAGGGCCAACCTAAGGCCCGAGGTCGCTCCCCGCACAAGAGGGTGGCACCGGTAAAGACCTCGAGTGCCCCTAAGGCCGATACGGCCCCAACACGGACCCCGGTAGTGGCTCCGGCGCCGAAGGGCCTGTCGAGCCCCGGGATGGGCGCGTCGAGCGAGGAGGAAGGGCTGGAGGAGCTCGTGGAACAGCCCTCCACTCCGGACACGTTTGAGGCAGCTAAGGACCTCATTGCCTTGTCCGTCGAGGCCCCGGCACGCGCTGAAGGCGCCCCGCCTATGCTGCTGCGCAGAGGCAAGCCGGCGATGGTGCGCCCATCACGGTCGCTGTCCCGGCACCGTTCCAGGGACCGGTCCCGGTCGAGCTCCGCCTCGGTGGACTCCCGGTTGCCCTCGGCGCAGGAAGCGGCGCAGCAGTCGGGCTTCAGCAAATGGTCGGCACCGACTCAGCAACCAAGCACGAGTCGGCACCGCGAAGCATCGGCGGTTCGTTATCCGAGGCCGACCAGCCGTAGCCGTTCCCGCTCCCGAGATCACCGGTACCGTTCCAGGTCCAGGTCGGCAAGGCACCGTTCCAGATCCTGGTCGCGGAGGCGCTACTCCCCAAGACCAGACCGGCACCATCCGACGGCGCCACCGTGGCCTTCCAGATCACCGTCAGTGGTCTCGGGGACTGACTCAGACCGATACGGCGGGAATGCCCATAGGTCACAGGACAGCAGGGACTACGGTCAGTCCCAATGGGGCCAGCCGAGCCAATGGCTATTCTGGACACCACCAACAAGGGCCCCCATCGAGAGCCTCGAGATCCGGGCCATCCTGGTACCGATCCCGCTCCCCGCGGCACCGCCCGCAATCGTATAAGGAGGCAATGGTCTCTAGACCACCGGAGCGGGAAGGAGTGGACTCGGCACCGAGTACGGTACCGTCCCAATCCCACGCTGCGGGTCAGGCCGCAGAGGAACAATTGGCTGACGCAGGTTTACAGGACAATGAGGATGGGCAGAAGGCCCCGACCTCTTCCTCCTCGCCAGATGAGGCGGTAGCGGGCACACTGGTGTCCGGCCCTCCCCCGATTGACCACCGGGCACACCAAGACCTGCTTCGCCGGGTAGCCCTCAATCTGGGCTTGCAAGCGGAGGAGACTGTAGAGCAGGATGACCCCATGGTCGATATCCTGAGCCCAGAGGGCCCCTCCAGAGTCGCACTCCCCATTATACGGACAGTACAGTCCAACTATAAGACGGTGTGGCAAACACCGGCCTCTGTGCTCCAACTGCAAAGGGAGTGGAGAGGAAATACTTCGCCCCATCTAGAGGGTTTGACTTCCTCTTTCTGCATCCATCCCCCTGTTCTTTGGTGGTCTCGGCGGTCAATGAAAAGGAGCGGCATGGCCAGCAAGCTCCTGCCCCCAAGGGCAAGGAAGCCAAGAGATTGGACTTGTTCGGGAGAAAAGTCTATTCTTCGGGGGGCCTTCAACTGAGGATCGCCAATCAGCAGGCGATTCTAAACAGGCACAATTTTAACTCTTGGGCATCAGTCGCCAAGTTTAAGGACTCCCTCCCATCTGACGCGCATCAGGAGTTCAAGGCCCTGGTGGATGAGGGAATGGCAGTGGCCAAGACCTCTTTACAGGCCGCGCTAGACTCAGCAGACGCTGCGACTAGAACAATTGCGTCGGGAGTCGTGATGAGACGTTCGGCGTGGTTGCAGGCTTCAGGTCTCCCGCCGGAGGTGCAGACCACGCTGCAGGACCTCCCGTTTGAAGGTTCGGGCTTGTTTTCCGACCAGACGGATGTCAAACTACATAGCCTTAAGGACTCCCGAGCGACCCTTAAGTCGTTGGGTATGCACACCCCGGTAACGCAGCGTAAGCCCTTTAAACCCCAGCCGCCGCAAAGGCAATACCATCCTCGACCCCGACATGAACCGTACCGCCGTCGAGGCAGGGATAACAGGCGGAGACGTAACAATACGCCTAACCAGGGCCAGAGTCACGGCCAGGGCAAGCCACAGCCAGGAAATAAGCCAGGCTTTTGAAGTTACGCCCGAGGACAGCGTACCATATCCCATTTCGGATCCTCCTCTGTCTTTCAAAGACCGCCTGTCCCATTTCTACCGGGCATGGTCGCGCATAACATCGGACCAATGGGTCCTGCGCACAGTGAAGGCGGGCTATACCCTCCAGTTTTCCTCGCCCCCTCCCTGCCATCCCCCTTCCCCGTCCCTCTTCAGGGACCCTTCTCACGAGCAACTTCTCAAGCAGGAGGTTCAGTCCCTTCTCGCTGCTGGAGCAGTAGAAGAGGTTCCAATAGACCTGAGGGGAAAAGGATTCTACTCCAGATACTTCCTGATCCCCAAGGCAAAAGGAGGCCTCCGTCCTATTTTGGACCTGCGCGATCTAAACAAGTTTCTGATCAAAGCTCGCTTCCGTATGGTCTCCCTGGGAACTATTATTCCATCCCTGGATCCGGGGGATTGGTATGCTGCCCTCGATATGAAAGACGCCTACTTTCACATCTCAATCAATCCGGCCCACAGACGTTTTCTGCGCTTCGTCGTCGACCAGCGCCACTTCCAGTTTACGGTCCTGCCCTTCGGCCTGGCGTCAGCACCACGAGTGTTCACAAAGTGCATGTCCGTGGTAGCAGCCTTCCTTCGAAAGAGAAGGATGCGTGTATTTCCGTACCTGGACGATTGGCTACTCACGGGCAGGTCGGAGGCCGAGGTCCGGTCTCACGTGACGCTGGCCCTGCAGACGTTCGACAAGCTCGGCCTCCGGGTCAATGTGCCCAAGTCCACGTTAGTCCCCACACAGAGGCTGGACTTCATAGGTGCAACCCTGGACTCGGTAACCGCACAAGCGAGCCTACCAGAGGTACGGTTCAGGTCAATTCACAGAGCCGTAAGCACAGTCCTAATGTTCCCCACGACAACGGCAAGGTGTTGCATGCAGATTCTGGGGCATATGGCAGCTTGCACACACGTGGTCAGACATGCCCGCCTGAGGCTTCGGCCCCTACAGTTGTGGTTCGCCCATACGCACCGCCCCAACAGAGACCCATTGGATCAGGTAGTCATGATCCCAAACCAGGTGCTCGGCTCGCTACGCTGGTGGCTAGATCACCAACAGGTATGCGAAGGGATCCCCTTCGATGCCCCACAGCCCACTCTGACGTTGGTAACAGACGCATCGGACTTGGGTTGGGGGGCACACCTGGGAGAACTGCGGACCCAAGGGCTGTGGTCCAGAGAAGACAAGCTGCTTCACATCAATCTGAAGGAGCTAAGAGCGGTTCGCCTCGCCTGTCAGACCTTCCGCGCCACCTTAAAAGGTCACAGCGTGGCAGTCCTGACGGACAACACTACCGCCATGTTTTATATAAACAAGCAGGGCGGGTCACGGTCTTCTCCCCTCTGTCGCGAGGCACTCCAATTATGGAACTTCTGTATAGCCCATGCGATACACCTCATCGCGACGTATCTTCCGGGGATTCAAAACGGCTTAGCAGACCGCCTCAGCCGATCCTACCGAATGCACGAATGGACGTTGAGGCGAGACGTCCTACATTCGATCTTCCGGAGGTGGGGCTTTCCCCGGGTGGATCTATTCGCCACCAGGGACAACAGCCAATGCCCTCAGTTCTGCTCGTTCCAGAACCTCAGCCGGGGGTCATTAGCAGACGCTTTCATGATTCCATGGGGAGGGAGCCTGGGATATGCCTTCCCTCCATTCCCACTCATACACAAGGTTCTCCTCAAAATCCGCAGGGACAGGGCGATGATCACCGGCCTGGCCACGCCAGCATTGGTTCACGTCCCTGCTGGAGCTGTCAATAGCCGATCCAATCACCCTCCCCCTCCATCGCGACCTAGTCATGCAAGACAAAGGTCGCCTACTCCACCCGAACCTGTCTTCGCTACATCTCACGGCATGGCATCTCTCTGGCTGAATGATGCAGAGCACAGGTGCTCTCACCAAGTCCAGCAAATCCTCCTTAATAGTCGGAAGCCCTCGACAAGAGCGACCTACCTGGCAAAGTGGAAAAGGTTCTCCCACTGGTGTGAGCCTCAACGCATACAGCCTTTACAAGCCTCGGTTCCGTCGATCCTGGACTACCTTCTGCACCTAAAGAATCAAGGGCTTGCGCCCGCCTCTATTAGGGTTCACTTAGCTGCAATCTCGGCCTTCCATCCGGGAGAGTTGGGAGTGTCAGTGTTCTCCAACCCCACAGTGGCCCGATTTCTCAAGGGGCTGGAAAGGGTGTTTCCCTACTCGCGCCCGCCTGTCCCGACGTGGAGTCTGAACCTAGTCTTAACAAGACTCATGAGTTCCCCCTTTGAGCCCCTAGCCACTTGCTCCCTTACGCACCTCTCGTGGAAGGTGGCGTTTCTCGTGGCCATCACTTCGGCCAGAAGGGTATCGGAATTGAGAGCCCTCTCTTTGGAACCACCCTATACAGTGTTCCATAAGGATAAGGTGCAACTGAGGCCGCACCCCAAATTCTTCCCAAAGGTGGTAACACAGTTTCACATGGGGCAGGACATTTGCCTACCGGTGTTTTTTCCTAAACCCCATACGGACCCTCACCACCGCAGCCTACATACCCTGGATGTCCGCAGGGCGTCGGCTTTTTACCTGGAACGGACCAGGCCGTTCCGCAGATCGCCCCAGCTGTTTGTTGCTATTGCGGAACGTATGAAAGGCTTGCCTATCTCGTCACAGCGCTTATCGGCATGGATTGTGCATTGTATACGCACTTGTTACGAGCTTGCCAATGTTCCGGCCCCGGAGATCCGGGCCCACTCGACTAGAGCCCAAGCGTCCTCAACGGCCTTCTTGGCGCAAGTCCCTATCCAGGAGATCTGTAAGGCAGCCACCTGGTCGTCAGTGCACACGTTCACAGCCCACTACGCGATCCATCATCAGACCAGAGAGGACGCGATGGTCAGTCGGGCCGTGCTACAGTCAGTTGTATCTTGACTCCTATCCACCTCCAATGGTAAGCTTGGGAATCACCTAATGTGTAATGGACGTGAACAATCACTCGAAGAAGAAAGAACGGTTACTTACCTTCTGTAACTGTTGTTCTTCGAGATGTGTTGTTCACGTCCATTACACATTAGGTGTACGCGCGCCGCGTGCATGGACGTCGGAAACTTTTTCCCTTAGCGGCTCCCGTCGGGCCGGCGGGCCCCCCCCCCTTCCCGCCAGAGCGGCGCCCCACTCCAGGGTATATATATCCCTGCCGACCCGACCACTCCGGTTCCTTCTTGCCGGAGACTCCGACAGAGGGGAAGGAGGGTGGGAAGTGTAATGGACGTGAACAACACATCTCGAAGAACAACAGTTACAGAAGGTAAGTAACCGTTCTTACCTCTGTATAACAATGTGTAGTTCTTAGAGTAGTGTCCCTATGGGTGCTGTCCCGTTGAGCCTGGGCATGTACTCTCCCTCCCTCGTGGTCTGCCTCGAGGCTATTTAGCACTGCAGGGGCGAACCTCCCTCACTTCCTTCTCTACTGCCTTTGGCCTCTGAGTGAAGGAGCAGTCATCCCTTCCTTGTCTGTCATTAGCATAAGTAGTGTTTGTTTTGTTACCTCTGTTCTCCTTAAAAGTAGTTAGGCCCCTGTTCCTTTATTTTATTCCTTTGGGTTTAAAAAAAGAAAAAGAGAAAGGAAAGGAACTTCAGTTTTCTGCCCTGCCCCCCATCTAGTAGATGCATATTTATTTAGTTTAAAAAAAAAATAGACTTTCTTCTGCATTACCCCCTGCTCCAGGATGACAACCCTCTGCCCAGGGGCTTGCCTGGCGCGCTCTGCTCCAAGCGGGGCCTCTCCTGACAGGAGTCAGTTCCTGTCTGACTGTGCCTGGGGGAGTCTCACAGAAGTGCTTTACCTGCCCCAGCTAACACGGCAGCCTCACAGGAGCTGAAGTTAAAATTCCTCCCTCTGGAGAAAACACCAGTCTGAGGGGACGCCGGTGGGTGCTGACCCTGGATCATCATAGATTCTAGGACTGGAAGGGACCTCGAGAGGTCATCGAGTCCAGTCCCCTGCCCGCATGGCAGGACCAAATACTGTCTAGACCATCCCTGATAGACATTTATCTATCACACCACCTTCTCATCTAAAATTGTCCTCCCAATTAATGAGGTTATTCTAGATCTTACCAAAGTCATCTGGCAGACACCAGCCTCCATCAGGTCAAAAGGGGTCTAGGCCTGAAGAGGAGAAGCGGGGGAGGGAGACCACCAGCAGACTCCCCCCGGAAAGGCTCCTAAAAAACTCCTCCGAGTAGCTGGCCAGCCAGTGGGGCTCCCCAGAGCGGCCACCTCCGTAGGCGATACAGGCAGAGGGAGGGAGGGAGCGAGCTCCTGCTGTGAGCGCTGCCCTGCGGCACCGTTCCACAGACCCCGGGGGCCTCCAGAGTCAGGCTCGGAGGCAAGGGTACCGCCCCCCGAAGGAGAGGGAACAACTACCGTACCATCTCTAAAAGAGCGGCACAGAGAAACCCTTTGGTACCAGGTGCAACAAAACTCCAATCTAGGAAGTGTTCTGCACCTTCCCAACTCTGGATACTGACAACATTCTAGACACTCCTGAGCCCATGGTAACACATGTGCTCTGATACTCTGGAGACCTGTGGCCTCAGTACCCAGGGAGAGACAATTGCAGTACCATCTCTAAAATAGTGGCAGCAACAAACTTTCTGTACTGGGCACAACAAAACTCATTTAGGGAGTGCTCTGCCCAACTATCGGTACTGACAATGTACCACGGACACTCCTCTGTGGTACCAAATGAACCCATAGTACTGCATGAGCCCTGGTACCCTGGAAACCTGATGATTAGGGAAGAACTGCAATCCCCATTACTTGGTACCAGGACCCTGGTATCGAGCACATCCTGGCACCCAGAATCGCTCTTGACACCGGGCTATATAGTGCCAATACCCCAGTCAGCGGCACCCTTACCCACTGACGAATCTGACACTGGCCAGGAGGAGAACATTCCCTGGCCCCTCATCCTGGCCCACCATCACACTACAATGGTCCTCCCCCATTCCATCATGCCAACCTACAATCGCGGTACGGGCCCTCTGAGGTAAGCCCACCGCCCAGGCCTGCCTTCCTCTCCCCCCCAAGGCCATATTGTAACTCTTCGGCGATGTACACACACGTCGTGACCATCCCCAGTGTGTCTCAGGGAGAGTCCACCAGATGGTTTGCTACAGACTGGCTGTCCAGAGCACCTGACCCAAGCAGGAGAAAGCTTTTTCAGAACAGGAAAAAAGAACCCAAAGAGGAAGCTACCTCCACTCCAGCACACTTCTCCCCATCTCTCCCAGATGAGGCTGTGCTACCCACCCCTCATCACTAGGTGAAGATTTTAAGAAGTTTCTGGATCTTACCCAGGGGATGGATGGCAGACGAGCTGCAGATTCCCCTACAGGAGGTGGCAGATACACATCACAAGTTGGTGGAAATTCTGCACACCACCTTCTCATCTAAAATTGTCCTCCCAATTAATGAGGTTATTCTAGATTTTACCAAAGTCATCTGGCAGACACCAGCCTCCATCGCACCAACCTGCAACGGAGTGTAAACAAAAACAACCCTACATCTCTACCCAAAGAGGCAGACTTTGTTTTCAACGTCCGCAACCCAACTCCATCATAGTGGATGTGGTTAATGCACGAAGCAAGCAACATAATGTCAAGTCAACTCCATACGATCAGGCTTGGCAAGACGGGGTATTCATCGACAACATTACTGTTTAGAGTCAAATTACCAAACTCATGGCCAAATTCAATTTTATTAATTATGGGAAATCCAGTATGTTTCTGGAACATTACTGGAAACACAAAAAGAACAGATTCAGACTATTCTTAGAGATCGTCCGTTAATGGCCAGACTGGTCCTAGAGACACCACTGGATGTAGCTGTTACAGCTGCCCGCCTAGTGGTACTGAGGTGGGGGTTTTTTTGTTGGCTACACCTCTCTAGATTGCCCAAAGAGCTACAGACTTCCAGTTTGAAGGGCCAAACTCTTTGCAGAGAAGACAGATTTGCTCTCCACATCCTGAAGGATTCTCGGACCACATTACACTCCTTAGGAATCTACACTGTGGGACAGAAGAGAAGATATACCTCTCAACCACACCACAGGTCATAATCTTCTCAATACCCACCATCTCAGTGCTGTTATGAGCCACAGTGTAAGAGGCCCAGGGCTGAAAAGTGGGGGAACAGTCTGCACCCCAGTCCGCAACCGCTCAAACTGCCTCTTATAAGCACTTTTGATGAGCTGGTCCAGGGCCTGAACGATGATACCTTACAGCATCAGTTGCCATCTATACATCTGTCACACCACTCAGAAGTCACCTTACCCTACTTCACAGCAGTTAGTACCAGCTCTAGAGCAAAGAGATTGATTTCTAGCCCTGAACCTACATGGTGACTACTTCCATATCTCAATACAACCACCGTACAGATGATTTCCTACTGCTTACCTTTGGGGCAGGATCATTATCAGTACAGACTGCTCCACACAGGGTATTCTCCAGGTTCTCTTCATTGTAGTGGTATACTAACCCCGGTACAGTGACTGGACTTTATCAGCACCAACTTGATGCAGTACGAACGAGAGCGCTCCTCTAACTACCCACATTCACCATCCTGGGACACATGTCTCCCTAATACACTGGGAAGCTCACCTACACAACAACAAAGTTTAGGACAAATGGCCTTCCACAGAAATGACCTTCTATATCACTCTTTTGGGGCTAAGGGCTCTCAGGAGTGCCTGTGAGCACACACTGCCTTTCATCAAAAACACCACACACAGGTCATGATGGACTTAATGTGACCTATATGTTTTATATAAACCGCCAAGGAGCTGCCAGATCTCCCTCCCTCTACAAGACAGCACTCAAACTTTGGAATTGATGCACCCATCACAACGTGCTCAGCTCAGCTGTCTATCTACCAGGGATACAGAACGTGACAACCAATAGTCTCAGTTGGAATTTTCTCACGACAATGAGTGTGTACTGATTTCAGAGGTGCTTCAAGATATATCTGCCCTTTGGGGAACTCTGCCTATGGATCTCTTCACTACTTAACGGAACAAGGACAAGAAAGTCCTTGTTACTGCTCCAGGGCTGGTCTGGGGAAACATTCACTGGCAGTTGCCCTCATCTTCCCATAGGACAGGTCCCACTTGTATGTCTTTTCCCAGTTTCCTACTCTATCCAAGATTCTGTTGAAAATTTAACGAGACAAAGCGAGAGTTATTCTGATTGCCACTCTTGACCATGACAAGTCTGGCTCCCTTACCTGATACAGATGGCAATATGCCCTCCTGTTTCTCTTTGCCCATTCCTTACCCGCTCTCTCAAAACAATGGGCTGACCCTTCACCCCAACCCATGGGTCCTCTGCCTCCAGGCTTGGCTCCTTCTTAGTTCCAAGGCTCAGAGGCATAATGCTCTGACAAGCTTAAAGACATGTTGCAACACAACCACAAGCTGACCACTTGACATACTTATCTACAAAATGGAAACGACTCCAAGTTTCTGTCATTCCAAACACACAGACCCAACCTTATCTTTCCTCCCTCTGATTTTGCACTACATTTTAAACTCTCACTCAGCTCCCTTAAGGTACATCTCGTGACAAAAACGGCTTCCCACTTGGTGTTTGCTCACTCACTAATGCGTAGATTCTTTAAGGACATTGGGAATCTCTTCCCCCGTGTGACATCACCCACTCCAGCCTGGGACTTTAACCTAGTGCTCAAGGCTTTGACTAGACCTCCCTCCGAGTCCAGGGCAACTTGTTCTCTCTTTCACCTGTCCATGAAGACAGCATTTCTAATTGCCATCACCTCAGCTAGGCCCATAGGAGAAATAGCAGCCCTGATAGCACATCCATCATTCACAGCCTTTTTAAAAAAAAAAAAAAAAGACAAATTAATTTAAGGTCATATGCCAAGTTTCTCCCTACTTTTTCTGCACTTTCCATATGAATCAACAGATCCATCTCCCTGTCTTTTCCCAAAACCACATTGTGACAACTGGGAGAAAATTGTGCATATGCTAGATATTAGATGGACATTAGCATTCTACTTGGACTAAGGACTTCAGGAAATCCCTATAACTCTTCCTTTTGTCCACAGAAAGATTCAAAAGCTCTGTGATATCGCTTCAAAGACTATCCAAATGGGTCACTAGTTGCATTAATCACTTATCAAGGACGCAAGTTGCTTCCGTCCAGAGTCCATACACACTCAACGAGGTCAGTTTCTACCTCAATCTCAGCAACCTATAGAGCAACAACTTGGGCCTCTGCCCATACTTCCGCAGAACATTATGCGATCACTGAAGATTTTGCCGATGACACCAACTTCGACTCCACAGTGTACTCTGTAATAAAAGACTCCATTCCGAAGTCCCAGCCTCCAGTGGTAGGTACTGCTCGGGAGTCACCTAAAATGGAGCACCCCTAGGGACACTGCTCAAAGAGGAAGTTACCTTGTGCAGTAACAATGGTTCTTTGAGATGTGTCCCCCCTATGGGTACTCCACAACCCACCCTCCTCCCCTCTACTTCGGAGTTCTCTATAGGCTCTGTGGTAGAGAAGGAAGTGAGGGAGGTTCCCCCCTGCAGTGCTAAATAGCCTTGAAGCTGAAAACGCATAATTTCATGCAACTGATAAAACTGACTAAAAAAAAAAAAAACCACAACAAAAATCCATACTGTCACAATTTAAAAAAAAAAACTTACAAAGTGTGTCTAACCTGGCTCTGAGCAGCTCTCTCTGACACTATAGGCAGCTCAATACCAACGAATGCACTAAAGCTGAGTTATAAGAGCTGAATCCTTCAACTCACGAGGTTGGCGGGATGACCGTGAATGGAACTAAATGTTAAGAGGTGATTGTTCAAGGCTGTCCACGTTAGTGGCAGTGGGCAGAGCTGGCTTTAGCAAGAGCGGGGCCCGATTCCTGGGGGCGGGGCTTGCTGCAAGCCCCGCCCCCAGGAATCGAGCCGCGCTCCGGCCGGGGTTGCCGGGCTTGGGTCCGACCCGGAGCCGCGCCAGCGTTGCCGGACCCGAGCAGCGCCGCGGGACCCGGCCGGGGCCGGGCTGGCCAGTGGGTGTAAAGCGCCAGCTGTGGAGAGGGAGAACTAGTTCGCGATCCAATTGTTTTCTAACATTGCTCCGAAAGCTCTAGGCCTTGGGCCATTTAGCTCAAGATGCAGGAGCTGCAGCCACCCAGTTTGCACTGACTGGGTCAGGTGGAGGAATGGTGAGAGGATCTGGAAATTGGATTTAACACCGCCCCCGTGTAGACAAGCCGTAGCGGGGTCGGACCCCTCGGTGGTAGCTGTTACCAGGCAGGGAGAGGAGCCGCTACTAGGGGCGGGCAAAGCCCAGGAGCCTCCAGGGAAGGCTATAGGGAGCAGAGACAGCCTCGCCCGGAGCCAGCAGCGGGGCCTGCCTGCCTCCCCTCTCCGGTCGCGCCCCAGGACCCACCCTCAGCCGGGGCGCCTCCCTCGAACACGGGGCGCTGCGCCCTCCTCTGCCGCACTAACCTCCTGCCGTATTTCACGCTCGGAGGAGGACGAGACTATTTTACGACGGCCACGCTCTATCCTCCCGACCTCCTGCCGCATTCCACACAGAGCGGGCTGGCTCTCGCGCTCTTTCTCGAGCCTGTCGTGCGGCCGGCGCGTGCGATTCCCGCGGAGGTTGTCCTGGCGCGCGCTGCTCGCTCGGGCCATGGCGGCGCCCGGCGCGGAGGAGGACGTGTTCGGCCGCTACCGCTCGCCGCTGGTGTCGCGCTACGCCAGCCCCGAGATGGGCTTCAACTTCAGCGAGAGGAGGAAGTTCGGCACGTGGCGGCGGCTCTGGCTCTACCTGGCCCAGGCGGAGAAGGTACCGGTGGGGTGAGACCGAGCCCGGCCCCGGGACCTCTGCCCCGCGCGCTGTGGGGGATCCCACGGGCCCAGCCCCACTGCTGAGGGTGCAGAAGCACCTGCCAGGTCCTCGCCGGGGGAGGGATGCGCGTTTGACAGAGGGGGAAACTGAGGCATGTGGCGGTTCGGGGACTGCCCTCGGGGCCCTGTGGCAGAGCCAGCGCCGCTGACTGCTCGTCCAGACCCTGCTGCCGGGGGCGGGGCCATGCGGCACGTGGAGGGCTCCTGGCTGCCCTCGCCCTTTAGCAGCAGCAACAGCAGCGCGGTTGGAGTTCCCTGACTAGGGGGTGAGGAAGGGGGAAAGCCCAGCCACACGCCTAACCGGGGTGGTAGGGGGTGTCCGCTTGTCCCATGCTTTGGAGCTGGGTTAGAGGCAAAGAAGGCAGAATCTCCTAATTTTGAGGGATGGGATTAAGAAAGAGGAAATGGGGAGGGGGGGGTGCTAACGCTGTAGCTGATTTTGGCGAGGGGGGAAATGGGATCCCAACCTGAGGAAAAGAGAAGGTACCACAAAGGAGACCTTGGCTGACAGGGAAGGGTGCAAGGAGAGAAGACGGATTCTGGTTTTCAGAGGTTGCTTTCTTCACCTTCACTACAACTTTCCTGCTAGGTCTGATTGTGCACAAAACTCATGCAGGAAGCTAGTGGCTGAAGTTCAAATCCTTCTTTATCATAATAATAGGGTGACCAGATGTCCCGATTTTATAGGGACAGTCCCGATATTTGGGGCTTTTTCTTATATAGGCTCCTATTACCCCCCACCCCCGTCCTGATTTTTCACACTTGCTATCTGGTCACCCTACATAATAAACTACAGAGGTGTTGGCGAAAGTTAATGTAGTACATCATATGTGTCTCAGTTAAAGTACATTGCCCACCCAGATTAAAACCCAAGATTGATTCTTACACTCCTCCGTTCTTTTGCTCTTCACTGTACATCTGTTGCTAAAGTGATCTGCAAAGTAAGAAGGCGGAGAAATGGATTTGTGCCCCATTTTGCATCTTTATGCTGTATAAAGAAGGCCTGAAATGTTTTTTCTGATGATATTTTTTATTAGAAATCTAGGCAGGGAGAGTCTTTGATAACTGAAGAGCTAGTGAACAATGACATCACTTGAGCAAGGGAGAAGAGATTTTTATTTGGACCGTTGAACATATTTTTAACATCTACTTAATTTTGATGACTAGCCTTTTAGTTTAAAGGAAGCCTTTATCAAAGATGCAGCATCTTCACCATATCAGTTATTATGTTAGAGCTCACAATAAACATCCTTGCGGCCTCTCATGGGTTCCCCAGCAAGAGCAGGGAGACCTGATTATTCTTGACGTTTCTAAGCTAAGCAGAGAAAAACATAATAAAAAAACATCTTTCAGGCCACCTATATACATAATTTAAAAAAAAGCAAAAAAGGGCACAAGCCTAACTTCATATGTAGTTCTGTGCAGGTCATCCTCTGTAATGCAGCATGGTGCCGTTTCAGAAAAGAGGTTATTGACCAGGCTACCAAGCTGTAACTTTTGTTTTACCTACACTCCCCCTGAACTCTCCATTCCTCTGTGAAGTGAGTTTCGTAAAGCTACTGTAAACAGTTCTTATGGAAGGAAGGAAGGGTTTTATCTTCTGAGCCCTTCTTCCATTAGTGAGCTGCTTGCCTGCCAGGGGACTTGGCTGACCTGGAATATTCTAATATTTAAAGTGTCCTCACCTTGGTGTAAATCTGTGCCATATGCAGTCATTAAAGTGATCCTCAGCCAATGGCTCTTATGGAGCCCATATTTCTGGGATTAGACTAATCTTGGGCAGAGTGAACAGAATGCTCATTCCAGGAGTGCTTGCCACATTGCCTGATACATACACAGTAGTACAGTGAAATTGAAAGAACAAACAAGCACTTAGAATGTAGAAATTGAAGGAAGAGGAGACTTACTCCAGGCTTTTTCCTAGTAACCATGAGGGGGAGTGGTTGGAAAAGACAGACTGTGCTGAATGGATTTGCAGAGAGCCAAGACATTAAATAATCATAAAAATGTAGGCTTGAAAGGGACTTCAGTAGGTCACCTATTCCAGTTCTCTGCACTGAGGCAGGACTAAGTATTATCTAGACCAGCGGTTCTCAAACGTCATTGCACCATGCCCCCCCTTCTGACAAAAATTACTACATGACCCCAGGATGGGGGACTGAAACCCAAGCCCACCATAGCCCTGCCACCCTGGGCAGGAGGGGGGGGACAAAGCTGAAGCCCAAGGGCGTCTGTCCTGGGCAGGGGGCATGTAACCTTAGCCCCCTTTCCCAGGATGGTGGGACCCAGGCTTTGGCTTCGGCCCTAGGCCCCAGCAAGTCTAACACCAGCCTTGGCAACCCCATTTAAATGGGGTTCCGACTCAGTTTGGTGTCCCGACCCACAGTTTGAGAACCCCTGATCTAGACCATCCCTGACAAGTATTTGTCCAGTTGGTTCTTAAAAACCTTAAATGATTGAGATTCCACATTCTCCCTACATAATTTGTTCCAGTGCTTAACTACCCTTACAATTAGGAAGTTTTTCCTAACGTCTGACCTAAATCTCCCTTGCTTCAATTTAAGCCCATTACTTCTTGACCTGTCCTCGGTGGTTAAGGAGAACAATTTATCACCTTCCTCTTTATAACAGCCTTTTACGTACTTTAAGACTGTTTTCATGTGTGTCCCCCTCAGTCGTCTTTTCTCCAGACTACACAAACCCAATTTTTTCAGTCTCTGCATGGGTCATGTTTTCTAGACTTTTAACCATTTTTGTCGCTCTCCTCTGGATGTCCATCCAGCAAAAGATGTGTATTGACAGGCAGATTCCAGCCATGCAACAAAACATTGATCAGTATAGCAAGCTACCACCTTTTGCCCACTCCTCACCAGAACTGTGTGAACCAATGGCTTGTGTTTCTGCGCAACACTCAAAATGAGCCCATCCCAGATCCACTGGATCTTTGTGCTTACTGGAAGGGTGTGAAGGGACAAGTGCCTAGAGTGGCAGAGGTTGCCCTACCTTACATCTTCCTCCATCAGCTCTCTAGACACAGCGAGAAGCTATAGTAAATATAAAAATCTACTTACAGACAAGAGGGAATCACTTTCTGAGGAAAACACTAAAAGGGTAACCATAACGTACCACAATGGAGATGTCTGCTGGAGATGGCAAAAATGTTATTTAAGTTTGTCAATTTATAATACTACTCAGCAATAAACAGTTGATTGTGAAATTATTTAAACCAATTTGAAATTAATTTAAGCATTCTTTCAGAATATAGGAAGCTTGAAAGTAGTGAGTTTAATTTAGAACGGCAGCAATGACTGCTGCAAAGTTGGATTATTTTATGTTTAGTGCATTATTTTTATTTTTTAATCAAATGTGATTTTAGTTAAATTGACACTGTTACAGGCTCTTACTTCTGTTGACTTCTTGTGTTACTGTACAGCAATGTCAGTTTGGTCATATGACCGAGTGCTACTTTAAAAAGTGATTTAAAATATGTTACTTTTACTGTGTAGTGAATATCTGCAGGGTGTTTTGTTTAAATTGGAGGATTCCCAAACCTTGTGCTTATGGGTTTCCCTGTCTTCCTTTCTCTCTGCCAGCTCTCCCTTTTTCTTCTGCCCTCTCAAAATAGAGTTTTGTTTCCAGTGAGTAGGAGTTCTGTCCTGTGATATCTTGAGTATTCTGGCCCCATTGGGAGGAGGGAGACTGTTATTTTTATCCATGTGTTCACATTCCTGAGGAGTTACAGCCTTATGATGTCAGTCCTGGACTGGAAGTGGCGTGGGAGTAAGCTACACTCAGCACTTGTTAGCTCGGTCATTTGTCAGTTGCAGACTGTTAGACACAATCACAAGCAATTTCCTCTGCACTCCATCATGGGAGATGTGCAGTATTTCTAGTTAGGTGCCTATAACAGGAGACAACTGATGCGGAAGTGAAGTGTGGGAAACGCGGCTCTTTAAGAACACAGGCCTGTTCAGAAAGCTCCAAGCAAGGACTCTTTCCCCACCAGCAGACTACCGCTGGGAATGTTAAAATGCCAATAATGATTCCAGGGACCCAGCCTACCCTTTGCTAACATGGCTCATGAAACCATACACCAGCCACCTCGTCAGCACCTAGGAGCGCTTCAGCTTCAGGCTCAGCAGCTGCAGAATGACTGTTGAACGTGTCTTTAGTCGTTTGAAGGGTCGCAGGCATTGTCTACTTAAAAGATTAGACCTCAGTGGAAAAAAATATCCCAATGGTTATAGCTTCCAGCTGTGTGCTGCATAATATCTGTGAAGCAAAGGGGGAAAAGTTTACCCCAGGGTGGAGGGCAGAGGTGGAGTGAATGGCTGTCTGCTGAATTTGAACAGCCAGATACAAGGGTTATAAGAAGAGCTCAGCACAGAGCTGTATGGCTCAGGGAGGCTTTGAAAGACCATTTTAATGGGGGCCAGAGTAGTGTGTGTTGCTCTACCTGGCCTTGCTCTTTTGCAGCCCGGTATGAATCTTGTAGTGAGTGCTGTGTGTGTAGTAGTATAACATTGCCAATGCACCTATTAATATTGTCTGAGAATGATGTTGTGGGTTCTGTGACAAAATGAAGTAACAGTAAATTGGTGGGCGTCAGACACGTTCAGCACAAGCCAGCATATGTTGTGAACTAATAAAGTTGATTTATGTTCCAGAAAACAGAATTTTATTCTGCATCATGAACCAGGAAAAAAAAAAGTAGAACTTTATAGAACTTAATAAATTAAGGGAACACAACTTATGAAGGGGAAAGAACAGTCAGATACACATACACCAACCGTGTCTTTCACAGTTCGGTGCATGTGCAGCTGTGATTGTCTTTAATGTCCCCCCAAATTGGATTGGTAGGGGTAGTACAGTGTCCCTGATGCCATGTGGAATGTTGAGGGGTGCTGTAAGGTGGTCCCAACATTGAGTTGTGTATGGGTTGCAGATGGAGGTGAGCCTGGGATTCTTGGACCAGCAGATCTACCAGCATCTGCAGCAGGTCTGTTTGCTGCCTGTGAAGCCCCATTATGTCCTGATGCATCTCCCTTTCCTTGTCCTGCTTGGACTCCTGGGCCTTCCTCCTCTCCACTCTTTCCTTCTCCATGCTGTCATCCTCCAGGCCCTGGGCTCGTTCTCTGATGCAGCACAGGCTTGCAGCATCTTCTGGAACATGTCATCCTGCGTCCTCTTCTTTTTCCTCCTTATCAGGCTTAGCTGTTCTGTAGGTGTGTGGGGCAGGAGACTCTGACTTTGTCTACACTACCTCACTTTTAGTGACACAGTTGTGCTGCCACAGCTGTGCTTTTAAAAGGTGCGCAGTGTAGCTGCTGTTTGTCGGCAGGAGAAAGCTCTCCTGCCAACAAAAAAACTTCCATCCCCCACGAATGGCAGCAGCTTTGTTGCTCTCCTGCCAACAAAGTGCTGTTCACACCGGCATTTTTCATTGGTAAACTTTTGTCATTTGGGGGAGGGGGGTGACACTTAACACCCCTGAACGACAATGAAATTTCCAGTGTAGACAAAGCCTCTGAAGGCCACAATACCAGCAGCTGCAGACACAACACACCAGGGTACCTTTGTCAGTATATTCACAACAGAAATCAAACCTTAGGATACTGAACTCACACCCTTTGATCCCCACAAGTTGTAAGCACTGCGCTCTGGCCGGCCGGGGAGAGCAGGGCCCCGGCCGGGCTCGCCGCCCTCCCCCTGGCGCTCCGGCCAGGCTCGCCGCCCTCCCCCCGGCACTCCGGCCGGTCGGGGAGCGGTGGGAGGCTTTTTTGTCGGGGGCGGCAAAAAAGCCAGAGCCGGCCCTGGTCTTGGTGACAGCACTGTGAGGCTAAGTGGCTTTTTAGTTGGGTCTGGATACTCAAGGTGCTATTGCCCTTCCTGAAGCATATTGTTTTTAGTTCCATTTTGGTAGTAATTAGCTAATGGGTTCTCCAGGAAATCCCTCTGTCTCACCAGCTCTCCCCTCTGGGTGCAATAATACTAGATCCCCATATCTCAAAACACTTCAGCCAGTTGGATTCCTCCTCCTGGAAAGAAAACCGCTTTTAAAATGCTGTGTGCCATTGGAGCTTTCTGACTAGTTAGGGGTTTGACATGTTTCTGACATTCATATTTGTTAAATGCAAAAAAATTACATCTTCAGATTTTCAATGAACAAAAGTCAGTTGATTCAAAAATTAAGGCTTCTACATCTGAGTTACATCTGCTAGGTTGCAAATAAGGTACTATGTGTAACAAGATAACAGATTATGCCCTTAACTTTCTATGTCAAATATAGTTTCACAATCTATGGGAAATGGCTCAAAAGTGCATTGCAAGCTTGAGTCCTCCAGGGTACACCCTAGGGTTGAGAAACAACAACATATTTAGCAAAATCAGGAGTTTTAGAAACCAAGCAAGGCTAAATGAAAAAGAACCTCTTTCATAGACTTTAAGGCCAGAAGGGGCTTTCATGTTAATTAATTTGACGTCCTGCACATTGCAGGCCACAGAACCTCACCCACCCACTCCTGTAATAGACTCGGAACATCTGGTTAATTTATTGAAGTCCTCAAATCATGATTTAAAGACTTCAAGTTACAGAGAATCCACCAATTGCATTAGTTTAAGCCTGCAAGTGATCTATGCCCCTTGATGCAGAGGAAGGCAACCCCTCCCCCTCCAAGGATCTCAGCCAATCTGACCTGGAGGAAAATTCCTTCCTGACCCCAAATATGGCAATCAGTTAGACCCTGAGCATGTGGGCAAGACCCACCAGCCAGACACCTGGGAAAGAATTCTCTGTAGTAACTGAGTCCTCCCCATCTAGTGTCCCATTACCGGCCATTGGAGATATTTGCTTCCAGCAGTTGCAGGTCAGCTTCGTGCCATTGTAGGCAGTCTCAGCATACCATCATCAAGCTCAGTCTTGAAGCCAGTTAGGTTTTTTGCCCCCACTGATGCCCGTGGAAGCCTGTCCCAGAAGTTCACTCTTCTGATGGTTAGAAACTTTCATCTAATTTCAAACTTAAACTTGTCAATGGCCAGTTTATATCCATTTGTTCTTGTGTCAACATTGGTACTTAAATAACTCCTTTCCCTTCCTGGTATTTATCCCTCTGATGTATTTAGAGAGAGCAACTATATCTCCCCTCAGCCTTCTTTTGGTTAGGTTAAACAAGCCAAGGTCTTTGAGTCTCGTCTCATAAGGTAGATTTCCATTTCTCTGATCATCCTAGTAACTCTTCTCTGTACCTGTTCCAATTTGAATTCATCTCTCTTAAACACAGGAGACCAGAATTGCACACAGTATTCCAGATGATGTCTCAGTGCTTTGTATAATGGTACTAAAACTTCCCTGTCTCTACTGGAAATACTTTGCCTGATGCATCCTAGGACTGCATTAGCCTTTTACACAGCTGGCTGCATCACATTGGTGGCTCATAGTCATCCTTTGATCAACCAGTACGCCCAAGTCTTTCTCCTCCTCTGTCACTTCCAATTGATAAATGGCCAGCTTATAGCAAAAATTCTTGTTAGTCCCAAGTGCCATGATCTTGTACTTTCCACTGTTAAATTTCATCCCAGGGCCGCCGGGGGGGGGGGGCAATTTGCCCCGGGCCCCACAGGGGCCCCCACGAGAGTTTTTTGGGGCCCTTGGAGCGGGGTCCTTCACTCGCTCCGGGGGCCCCGGAAGACTCTCGTGGGGCCTGAGCCCCTGGAGCTTCTGCTCTGGATCTGCAGCGGCGGGTCCTTCCGCGGCGGGGCCCCCCACCGCCGAAGACCCCAGGCTCCCTGAATCCTCTTGGCGGCCCTGTTTCATCCCATTTCTATTACTCCAACATTTAAGGTCGTCCAGATCTTCTTGTATGATATTCTGGTCCTCCTCCATATTGGCAATTCCTTCAAACTTTGTGTTATCTGCAAATTTTATTAGCACACTTCCATTTTTTGTGCCAAGGTTATTAATAAAAATGTTAAATAAGATTGCTCCCAAGACCGATCCCTGAAGAGCTCCTCTCCAGCCTGACAGTTCACCTTTCGTATGACCTGTTTTAGTTCCCTATTTAGCTAGTTCCTTATCCACCTTTCAGTTCTCATATTAATCCCCATCTTCTCCAGTTTAACTAATAATTTCCTATGTGAAAATTTACTGAAATCCAGATAGATCAGAACTATTGCATTTCCTTTGTCGAAAAAAAAAATCAATTATCTTCTTGGAGATCAGGTTGGTCTGGCATGATCTACCTTTTATAAAATCATGTTGTATTTTATCCCAACTGCCATTGACCGCTATGTCCTTAGCTACTTTGTCTTTCAAAATTTGTTCCAAAACCTTGCATACAATTGAGGCCAAACTAACAGGCTGGTAGTTTCCTGGTCATATTTTCCCCCTTTCTTAAAAATAGGTACTGTATTAGCAGTTCTCGAGTCACAGGGTACAGCCCCCGAGTTTATAGATTCATTAAAAATTCTTGCTATTGGGTTTGTAATTTTGTGCGCCAGTTCCTTAAATATTCTTGGATGGAGATTATCCAGGCCCCCCAGTTTAGTGTGTCGTAACTATAAAGGGAAGGGTAACAACCCTTCTGTATACAATACTATAAAATCCCTCCTGGCCAGAGGCACCAAAATCCTTTTATCTGTAAAGGGTTAAGAAGCTCAGGTAACCTGGCTGACACCTGACCAATAAGGGGACAAGATACTTTCAAATCTTGTTTGTGCTCTTTGTTTTCGTGGGTGTTCGCTCTTGGGACTAAGAGGGACTGGACATCAATGCATACTCTCCAAATCTTTCTGAACAAGTCTCTCATATTTCAAACTTGTAAGTAATAGCCAGGCAAGGCGTATTAGTTTCTTTGTTTTCCTCAACTTGTGAATGTTCCCTTTGCTAGAGGGAGGTTTATCCCTGTTTTGCTGTAACTTTGAAACTAAGGCTAGAAGGGGGTTCCTCTGGGCTCTTTGAATCTGATTACCCTTAAAGTTATTTTCCATCCTGATCTTACAGAGATGATTTTTACTTTTTCTTTTTAATAAAATCCTTCTTTTAAGAACCTGACTGATTTTTCCATTGTCCAAAGACCCAGGGGTTTGGGTCTTTGATCACTTTGTAACCAATTGGTTAGGATATTATTCCCAAGCCTCCCCAGGAAAGGGGGTGTAAGGGCTTGGGGGGATATTTTGGGGGAAGAGGAACTCCAAGTGGTCCTTTCCCTGTTTCCTGTTAAATCTCTTGGTGGTGGCTGTGTACCAGGTTTTAACCTAAGCTGGTAGACATAAGCTTAGGGGGCTTTCATGCGGGTCCCCACATCTGTACCCTAGATTTCAGAGTGGGGAAGGAACCTTGACATGGTGGCAGAGCGGTGGGATCATTTTTTAACCAAAAGCACAACAGGACTTTAAAAGGACACATTTTTCTTGTTAGTTTTTTTTTTTTTTTTTCCTCTGCCTGAAGGCAGAGGGGTCAAGTTACAGTAGCAAAGGAATTCACAAGCTGGGTTGTTTGTTTTGTTTGTTTGTTTTCTTTCTTTCTAATTCTTGGGTATAGCTAGTTTAAACCCAGAAAGGCTGAACACTGAATGCTGTGAAAGTCTCTGTTAACTAAGCAGCCCCTGAGCTGAGTGCATCCCAGTTTCAATGAACTGCAGAAGGGGTGTGGCCCAGCACAAGAAAGCAGGAAAATGAGTACCAGTGATGCTGCTAATAAACTAGAGCTGGCCAGACTGGAAGCACAGGAGAAAGAAAAGGAGTATAAGAGACTGATCAAATTAAAAAAACTCAAGAAGGAAGCTGCTGAAAGAGAAGAGAAAGCCAAAGAGGCTGCCCACAAGAGAGCTATGGAGGCAGAGAAAGCCATCGAGGCTGCCCACAAGAGAGCGATGGAGGAGAGGGAAAGAGAGAGGAAGCATGAACTGGAGTTAGAGAGGGCAAGGGATAAGCAGGATATACCAGACAACCCTAGCAACCCCCTCCAGGTACCGCTTCCCATCCCAGAAAATTCCCCACCTACAAGGCAGGCAATGATACTGAGGCCGCCTTAGAAAATTTCGAAAGGGCCTGCCTTGGGTACAGCATCTACAGACCAGTACATGGTAGAGCTGAGGCCACAGCTCGGTGGACACTTAGCAGAGGTGGCAGCTGAAATGGCTAAGAAAAACAAAGATAAACTAAATACGCCTTGCCTGGCTGTTACTTACAAGTTTGAAATATGAGAGTCTTGTTCAGAAAGGTTTGGAGAGCATGGATTGATGTCCAGTCCCTCTTAGTCCCAAGAGCGAGCACCCACGAAAACAAAGAGCACAAACAAGATTTGAAAGTATCTTGTCCCCTTATTGGTCCTTTGGGTCATGTGTCAGCCAGGTTACCTGAGCTTCTTAACCCTTTACAGGTAAAAGGATTTTGGTGCCTCTGGCCAGGAGGGATTTTATAGTATTGTATACAGAAGGGTTGTTACCCTTCCCTTTATAGTTATGAGAAGTCCCATTAAATTGTTTGAGTTTGACTTCCATCTCAGATGTGGCAATTTCTACTTCCATATCCTCATTTCCATTAGTCACCCTGCTACTACTCCTAAGATCCTCATTACCCTTATTAAAAACTGAGGCAAAGTATTGTGTTGGGCCATGCCTAGATTATCTTTAATCTCCACCCCATCCTCAGTGTTTAGCCAGTCCCACTTCTTTCTTTGTTTTCTTTTTATTTATATGGCTATAGAACATTTTACTGTAGGTTTAATTTCCTTTGCAAGATCCAACTCTGCTTGGCTTTTGGTAGTTCTCACTTTTTCTCTATACTTTCTGACCTTCAGCAGGTATCTTTCCCTGCTGATCCATCCCATCTTCCATTCTTTGTAGGCTTCTTCTTTCTCCTAATAACCTGTTTGAGATCCTTGCTCATCCAGCTTGGTTTGCATCCCTTCCTTATGAACTTTTTCCCTTTTTTTGGGATGCAGGCTTCAGACAGTTTCTGCAACTTTGACTTAAAGTAATTCCAAGTTATTTCCTTACTTCCCTGCTGCTGCCCTGCCACAGATCCATTTCTGTCCTGTCCCAGCTCTCCCACTGCAGTCCTTTCCTTCCTCTCAGTCCTTCACCAGGTGCAGAGCTTGATGCATCCTCAGGCGGAGCATCATCCACTACCAGCAACTCCTCCTAACACTCAGACGTCTCTGTTTAGTGCCTCCATGCAAACCAGCTGAGTTCTTGCTGTGATTCCAGGTCCACAATCTTTTGCTGCCCCAAAGAGTTGTGGGATTTGGATGAGTCCCAATCTGTGGATGGATTTTGGGTCGCAGATGGGAAAGGTTGAAAACCACTGGACTAAAAATATGGTGCCTGAGCAGTGGGGCTGAGTTATTGTTGGTCTCAAATCCTTATCTTTTGATTATCCTGAAATGTGTTTAATCCAGCACTGACGTTGAGAATTCAGTGTATTTTGTTGCATTAATTTTCTCACCAAAAGGAGAGCGCTGCAGCACAGTGCCAGCAGGTGCCATTTTGCATAAAAATGGAAGTACTGACCGTATATACCGAATTTATTTTAGTAAATAAGGGACGCACCAGAGACGGGGTTTGGCTTATGAACGGGTGTAGAGAGGGAGAGTGGGACACAGCCCCTTCCCCCAACAGAGGGAGCAAGGAGAGGCAGCACAGAGACAGAAGGGAAGAGGTGAGGCCAGAGTCTCTCCACTTCTGGCCACGCTGCTCTCCCCCCTGCCTCCAAACCAGCTGCAGCTCCGGGGCCTGCGGACGCTCGAGGTAAACAAACCATCTCGGACCACCAGCGGCTTATCCTGATGGGCCGGGAGCCAAAGTTTGCCGACCCCTAAATTATAGGGTCGGCTTATGAACGGGTCATAAAAAAATTCCATGTTTACTTATCCATCTTGCAGGGGTTGGCTTATAAACGAACCGGCTTATGATCAAGTATATACGGTATCTTCTTGACCTTGATAACTTACACAATTCCATGTTTGTGAGATTTGTACAAAAGCATAATTGTGTAGACCAGACAATAAGGAATATAGCAAAATACCATCTGCCAGTTCAGACTGTGGGACATGCACTTTTGCACAATTGAAACACACTGTTACTTATGCGCATGTGCAAATACCTAGCTTTAAACCTTTAACTTGAAAGGAATGGAATCAATTTGCCAGCTAGTGAGTTTTGTGGGTTCCTGCTAACTCTTGTGGTTTATTACATTTTCCCATTTTAATTTTCTCCTGTTGCTGTATGAAAGATGCACACAAACAGAATGGTAATCCAACTGCCTAATTATACATCTTTAAACTATAGTATTCTAAGGTATTACTTGTAAAACATAGGTAAAATAACTTTTCAAACAAGTGTAATTTTTTTAAGTAGCTGTCCCTCTAAAATAACTTCCATATTTTTTTAAGCACAGCCTAGTGGCTGTTCCGCATGGAATACTAACAGTTTGCCAGTCTGAAATCTACTACTCCAGTTTTACGTAAATTAAGGGCGGGGAGCGGGGGGACAAGGAAGTGTAGCAATATTTTTTTCAAGTGAAAAATGTGCTGTTTACATCACTTGTCTAAGCGAAGTGACTGAATTGATTTACCCCAACTTCCGAGACGTTTTAGTTTTGAGCTAAGATGAGGTCTATGAAGGAAAAAAATTCAGAAATTTACAAGCAACAGAAAATAGAGGGTTTGGTACTTACTTAAAGCAAAGGACAACTGATGGTCTGCAGAGTTTTGCTGGCAAGTTCACATGGTGGTGCTTCTCCTTTCCAGCCACTAAACTCCGTTGAGAAGCTCTAATACATTACTTTCCTGAAAGTGCCTTTCCATGAAAGTAATTGCTGCTATTGTCACAAGGATGTTATGTAATTGTGTTTCGGA
Source organism: Trachemys scripta elegans (assembly GCF_013100865.1). Lineage (NCBI taxonomy): Eukaryota > Metazoa > Chordata > Testudines > Emydidae > Trachemys > Trachemys scripta. The sequence continues at coordinate 89,908,857 of NC_048298.1, read as the reverse complement.
GGGGAATGGTGACCAAGAGACGCTAATATATAGGCTACCCTATTGAAAAAATTTTAGAACCCCTGAACTAAATCACTTGCTACAACAGTCCCATAATGTGGCCTTTTACTCACAAGAATCTCTAATTGACAGTAATCCAAGAAGAGTTACATGGGGCTAAAGTGTGTGTTGCTTCTGTCTCCATTTGGTTTGGGCTCTTTCTGTCAGAGGGAGAGAGATTTTTTTGTGTTTGCTTTCTTTTTCCCCTTCAGTCACTGGGACTGCCTATCACAGATGATCAAATCCAAGAGATGGAAGCAAACCTGGATAACATAGACTTCAAGATGGCAGCTGAGGAGGAGAAGAGGTTGCGTCATGATGTGATGGCTCACGTGCATACTTTTGCCCACTGTTGTCCAAAAGCTGCTGCTATCATTCATCTTGGAGCCACTTCCTGCTATGTGGGCGATAACACGGTAAAATAATAGAGAGTTTGTTCTCTAGAGAGCTGCACCGAACCCACCAAATGCTGCTCTCTTGATAATTTAAAATAAACTTACTTTTAAAAATAAAATCTCCAAATAGAATTTTTTGAAAGTTTTTTTTATTTAATTTTACTTCTGGAGCTAATTCTCCCTGTCCCAATCTCACTAGAGACTATTTTAGTCAGTGTTGGCTGGAGTTCTAGTTCTCCTAAACATACTGACAGCTGCAGAGCAATGCTGCACTCTTTTTGGCATGAAGCAAGATCCATCCTCCAACAACAGCACTTACTAAGCCCCATGTGTGTCATCTGTTGCTTTAAACTAGGGAAATTCACAATCATGTGAGTTGCACAAAGAAGAAAAGTCTGTGAGATCTGTTGGTCATGCCAGTTAGTCACCAGTTCACTGATTTGAGAAATCAAGGCCACTTTTGACATATGCAGATCATGAGCTTTCAATTGTTGTATGGAAAATCTGGATTGTTCCAATAGAAGAGCTATTCAGGGTCAATAGAATGGATAAGAATCTTGTATAACCCCCCCCCACACACACACACACACAATGTCCTGCTCTTCAGTATTTGCTTCTGTCAAGGGTTTCGGGGTGGCCTGTACAAATCTTATACAAAATAGTGTTATTCCCCAGCATGTTGCTGTCTTCCCCAACCCCTCCCAAACTCATCATAACCACTGTTGTTCCTTTTGTTCGAGACCTCGTAGTGCACTTTTGCTCTTCTCCTGTGGCAGTCCTGCATTTTGCCTGGACTTTAGCAGCTTGGTAGCTGCTTTTCCCATACCATTTGGACTCAGCTATATTTGATTGCGCCAGAGAAGGTTAAAGGAAAGCTCTACCGGGCCAGCCAGCCTTTTTGAAGTGAAGTCTTGAAACAGCCCTGTAGATCTGTGGCAAGTAGTGCCTGCACTTTCATGTGGGGCGATTAGGATTTAGTCTCATTCCCTTGGGGCACTAGGAATTCTACAAAAGCATGATTTCTACCCAAGAGGGTTTGAACAGGATTCATGTTGCTTTGCAGGACCCCTTCTGGCTGATATAGAAGCAATGACATTGATGGGCCCTGACAAATATCCAGTCCTCCTTGGCTTAAAGAAGGTCCCTCTGATACAAATGATCAAAATGCTTCAGGAAAGTGTGAGTTTTAGGATGAGAAATGGAGAGGCTCTTTCTTAGAGATTCCTTGGGAGGGAAGAGCAGTTTAATTATCCATGGCAGCTGTGTGTTCAGAGAGGCTAGAACTTCTCCCCCCCCACAAACGAGAAAGGGGAGTGAGCAGAGTTGAACTGAACTTTCTTTACTCGTTCCTTCCAGGACCTGATTGTTCTCCGCGATGGGTTCAACCTGCTGCTGCCCAAGGTGAGAAAGAGGTCGTGTGCGCAGCGTCCTGCAGGTGGACACAGCTGATGGCCTCTGGGTGAATGATGTTTATCCTAGTTGGTCTCTGGGTGGATGCTGGTGAGGTGGAGTTCCTCTGGGACTTAGACACCCAGGAAAAAGTGGCTGACTACTGTGGAGTGGGTGAGCAGTCCTTAGCTTCATGTGATCTCATGTCTCTCCACAGCCTCCCCCAAGGCCTCTTGCTTCCTGAGGGGCTGTATGGAAGTGGGAGGGTCTGTTGTGCCAGAAGTGGCTTCGTTTTACTTGTCCCAGTTCTGAAAAAGAGAGAACTAAATGGTTAATCACTCGCCCAGCAGGTGCTGGTGGAGATGGTAAACAGACTAGACTGGCCTGTGATCTAATCTGGTGTGACCATTTCTGTGTCTCTAAGTTTTATGGGGAGCAAAACTTGTGCATACAACCTCAAGTGACAAATAAACATGAAGCCTCCTAGTGGCTGTAGAAATTGAGCCAGTTAAGGTGTTATGCTTTTTAATCCGTACCCCACCGCTATCATGCTTAAGCATGGGTCAGCACTGTACCAAGACAGTTCAGGGTTAGCTTGTAACTTCTCTCTACATTGCAATTCCTTTTCTGACTCTCTGCCTGTTTTCTCCCATCCCCCACTCTCATCAGCTCGCCACAGTGATTAGCCGGCTGGCTGATTTTGCTGAGCAGTACGCTGACTTACCTACCCTGGGTTTCACTCACTACCAGTAAGTAGCCCAAGAGCTTTTCCTTTAATTTCCGAGTCTACTCATTAGATAGACCTGGCAACAGCAGCACCCTCCATATCACATTTTCTCCGCCATCTGATCAGTTGAGCTCACCACCCTATGTCTCAAGATCCAGCGGCAGTGAGTTTGAAAAAAGGGATAGATGCTTAAGGCCTGGTCTCCTTTTACACTGGGCAACTGAACTGCAGCTGTCAGCAATTGCTCCATTTGAACCTGTGCTAGTAACAATGTAACTGCTAATGTAAATGGTACAAAACCACTGTTACAGAAAGCATAGTTGGGACTTATACCAAACTTGTGCTTGGATGCCAAGCTCCTGTGACACTTTCTGTCTATACTGTCACTTAATCTGTTTTCAACAACAGTTCAGAAAAACCTATTGCTGGCAGCTGTTCAATTCCTTAATGTAGAGAGGACTTCATATGAATGAGACTTGCTTCTGCAGTTATAACTACAAGCCCTGTCAATTCTCATGTTTCAAGGCGGGGTTGATAAAAATCAATACTTTTTTTTCTTCTTCTTCTTCTTCTTCTTAAAGGTTTTTTAAATTATTTAAATCGAATTTTTTGATTTTTGTTTAAATTATTTTTCTTTTTAATATAGAAGATTTAATATGCTGAATCCATGAGCCTCTATCAAAAGCTTTGAGTTAAAGACTGCTTTTCTATATAAAGAAAGAATTGGGGCGGGGGGTTAACTTTTGAGGTTAATATGGCAAAGTAGGTCATGTACTGTATTAAGGGCTTGATCCTGTGGGGGATCCGGGGGCTGTGCTACTGAGTGAAGAGACTGACAAAGTTATCACAGGCATTGGTCCTAGCCTCTGACTCCAGGAGACACCACCATGTATCTCATCATGCTCATCCACCGAACCCATCGGAGTGGTTTCAAGCTCTACTTTATAGCTTCTCCCCACCTGAGCTCTGTTCTCAAACTATGAATATTTTATACTCTGATCTGCCCAATAACTACCAGCCCTTGCTTCTATACAGTTCTGGGCACTTCGGGTAAATGGCCTTGCTCTCTCTTCTTACATGTGCACATGGACAGATACAAACAGAAATCCATTAACTTCTCAACTGCCTCCCTGTCTGTCTCTAAACAAGTAAAATACTGCAGTGCAACAGGTTATGTTACCAGAAGTCTTGGATTGTTGTTAGTTCTTTTGTTTTTCTGGGGTAGGAGTGGGGTAGAGGAGATATGTGACAAGAAGCAGAATATGCAGCCAGAAAGGCGCAACATTTGTCAAAGCAGGACACTGGGAAGAAAGGGCAACATTCTTTAGAACAGGCCTGCACAACATGCGGCCCGGGGGCCACATGCGGCCCACATGGGCTCATTGTGCGGCCCGCGGGGGTTGAGTAGATGGGCTCACTGTGCGGCCCGCGGGCGGAGGGGGGGTGAGTAGACAAGCAGCGGGTGAGGGAGAGGGGGTGAGTAGGTGAGGGAGCGGGCAGTGGCAGGGAATGAGTAGGCGAGCCGGGAGGGTGGAGGGCTGAGGAGGCGAGTGAGCGGGCAGTGGCGGGGGGTGAGGAGGCGAGCCGGGGCAAGGGAGCTGAGGAGGCGAGTGGTGAATTGGTTGCTGACCTGTTCTACTGATCTGGTCTTGCTCCCATCCCCTCTCCCAGGGCCGGCTCCAGGCACCAGCAAAACAAGCAGGTGCTTGGGGCGGCACATTTCTAGGGGCGGCATTCTGGCGCCGGCCATCATAGGTGCCAACTCTGGGGCATGGGAAAAAAGTGCCCTCGCTGCCCCATCTCGCCTCCACCTGCTCCCCTGAGCGCGCCACCACCGCTCCGCTTCTTCTCCCTCCCTACCAGGCTTGCTGCGCGCGAAACAGCTGTTTTGCGCAGCAAGGCTGGGAGGGAGGAGAAGCCAAGCGGCGGGGCGCTTGGGGGAGGCGGTGGTGGTGGAGCGGAGGTGAGCTGGAGTGGGGAGCGGTTCCTCTAACCCCCTCATTACTTCCTGCGCCCCCCCACTCTAGCTCACCTCTGCTCCGCCTGCTCCCCCGAACGCGCTGCTGCTCCACTTCTCCGCCCTCCCTCGCCTGAGAGGGACGGGGGAGAAGCGGAGCGGCGGCATGCCCGGGGGAGTAGGCGGAGTGGAGGTGAGCTAGGGTGGGACATCATGGGGGGCCCGTAGGAAGCAATGGGGGCGAGAAATGCAGCACGCCAGGGGAGGAGGCGGTGCTGGGGATTTGGGGAAGGGGTTCGGAAGGGGTGGAGTTGGGGTGGGGCCGGGGGCACGAAAAAGAAAGGGGAGGCGGCCAAAAATTTTTTTGCTTGGGGCGGCAAAAATCCTAGAGCTGGCCCTGCCCTCTCCAAGCGTTGCAGCTGTCCAGAGGTGCCTGCCTTCCACGCCTTCCGCATTCACACCTCATTCATTCAACAGGGCAATCGATTACAAAGTGGGGGGGGAAGATCTTATTCTACTTCTAGCAAAAAGACATTTTTCTTTTACCTTAATTATACTATCTTAGGGGCTGCTATAACATATTACCGAGGTTCAATACTGCTGTTTCGGTGGGGCGGCGCTGGGGAAGAGGGTTTAATTCCGTGGAGCAGATGGCGCGCGCGGGGTGGCGTGGGTTCGGCGGCGCTGGGGAGGTTGTTTCCATGGGGTGGGCAGTGCTGGGGGTGGTGGTGGCTTGTTTTGGGGGGGCTGGGCGGCGCTTGGGGGGTTTCGTCCCTCAGTTGTTTGCTTTGGAGTAATATGGCCCTCGCCGCTTTACGAGTTGTGCAGGCCTGCTTTAGAATGTAGCTTCTAGTGTTGATTTCAACACCTAGGAACTGGAAGGGAAAAAACTGCCATGGCTGCAAGTTGTAAAAAAGAACCTATTTGGGAATATATTCAAGAAATTCCTGTACTTCTGGGTAAAAAAATAACTCATGGCAACTGTGAATGGTGCAACAGAGATGCAAGGCCTGGTTGCCAGAATGAAACAACATTATGAAAATTGCTCCTCAGAAGACAGTGACTTTGAAGATGATGTGCCTGAACAATCTGGATCAGCTGGTTAGTAAACTTATTTTTGCACCATTTTTATGGGCTGTCTTCCATGTCACACTATGATAATAATGATAACTTAGATTATTGTCATAAATTTATGGTTTTGGTGAATTACTTGTGAATTTCAAAATGTTTGTTCAAAATGTAACTGATATGTTAGTTTGTTGTGGGAGTGTGTCAATTACATTTTTACTATTACTACTGGACTTTAGAAAGGATTTTTATTGCTCCGTATAATCAAATATCCTAGGTGAAGATTTCCTCTTTAAAAGTAAAGTTTTATTAGGCATTTATGAATTTTAACATTTAAAATATGTTTTTTCTCTAAGTTGTTTGGTATGTTGCTAGAGATAAGGGTTTAAATAGTGTGACAGGGTCAAGCCAGATGGCTACAGAAGAGTGGTAGAAGGCAGATATATTAGTCCCAGATTAAGTAGATCCCTTTTCCCTGGGTAAGGTAACAGGGGCAGTTCCAGAACAAGCAGGAACTTGCTGGAACCAGTTAAGGCAGGCAGGCTAATTAGGACACCTGGAACCAATTAAGAAGAAGCTGCTAGAATCAATTAGGACAGACTGGCTAATCAGGACACCTGGTATAAAAAGGCTCTCACTCCAGTTAGTGAGGTGTGGGTGTAAGGAGCTGGGAGTGAGAGGACGTGCAGCTGGAGGACTGAGGAGTATAAGTATTAACAGACATCAGGAGGAAGGTCCTGTGGTGAGGCTAAAGAAGGTGTTGGGAGGAGGCCATGGGGAAGGTAGCCCAGGGAGTTGTAGCTGTCGTGCAGCTGTTCCAGGAGGCACTCTAGACAGCTGCAGTCCACAGGGCCCTGAGTTGGAACCCGGAGTAGAGGGCGGGCCCGGGTTCCCCCCAAACCTCCCAATTGCCCTGGACTGTGGGTTCTACCAGAGGGAAGGTCTCTGGGCTGTTCCTCAACCCACATGGTGAATCTCTGAGGCAAGAAAATCCGCCCAAAAGTGCAGGACTCACCAAGATAGAGGAGAAACTTTGTCACAATAGATTAAGATTATCCTTATAATTTACTAATTGTTTGCCCTATAAAACTGAGTTTAGAAATAAATACCATTTAAACAGTGGTACAGTCAGCTGCAGTAGGAGAAAATCTTTCATTTACAATCTTTTTAAAGCAGTGCCCTGAGTAATAACCAGTGACTGAGGGGGACTTTTTTACCTGTTGTTGCAGGGTCCCTGCTTAGACATAAGGAGTTGTGAATGTCCATCATTTGCAATGTCCACAACATCAGAGTCATCTGCTGATACCACCAGCAGTACTGCAACTAAACATACTTCAGACAGTAAATTAACTGCATCAAAACAAGCTTTCTTCATCATAATCCAGTTAATAAAGGCATGAATTGCAATCAGGACCAGCAAATTCCAGGAAGACTCCATAAATGAAAAGATTGCACAGTTCTTCCTTTCATGTTTTTCAGAACAAATATTTCATTGACATGGTTCAATCATTACAAATATGGTACACTCCATCTAGCAGAGCAGACATTGCTGAAAGGTTGTTGGGAGAAGAAAATTGAACAGTGTGCAAAAAACAATGATGGGGAAATTTGTTAATCTGAGTCCTGATGTGTGGAACAGTGTACACAGTGCTCCAATAATATGTGCTTATGTGATAACAGAGATACGGTTGTCTCTTACAGAAACAATTGATACAACAGGAAATGCCCACGCCGCGGAATACTTAAAAGAACTGGCAGTAAAAGCTATAGCAAACTATGAACAAAAATTCAAGTGTCAGGTATGTAGCTTTGTCATGGGCAATGAGGCAAATGTAGCAAAGATGAGAAGAAATCTAGAAGATAGTGATGGGAACCTGAAACTTACAACATATGAGTGTGCAGTGCTCATTTGATGCATCTTTTATCTAAAGAGTTGAGTACAACTGCAGGAATAAAGGAAAAAGTAGTTAAAGTTGTGAAATGCTTCCATAACAACCACTTTCCTCCAGCTTCACTGAAGAGAATAGATATATTTAAACTAATTCTCACTCAAGATGTATGATGGAAGTCAGTGGTTGACTGTTTTGAGCTGTTTATTTAGAACTAGCCTATTCTGAAGATAATTTGTGAAGAAAATTGAGACAAAATAAATGGAACTCTCACAGCCAGAGTATTCAACATCGGACTAAACGGAAATGTAGAAGATATGATAAATATACTGAAACCTATTTTCATAGCCTTGGACGAGCTACAGAAAGATTGCTGCTGAATTGCTAATGCTGTTAAAATTTGGAAAGAACTTTGAGATATTGATAAAAGAAATACCCAGCACCAAAATTAAATTTTAGGCAGTAAAATAATCGGATGGATCAAGCACTTACTCCACCTCATTTTCTTGCCAGTATTCTGAACCGAGAGTACCAGGTAGATGCCAAGCTGCTGAAGAAGATGCTGCTATGACATGAGCATTGAATAATCACCCATCAATCTTGCCAACCATAATAAATTTCAGGGCTGGAAATGAACCATTCAAGCAGTACACGTTTGATGATGTTTTAAAGAAAGTCACACCACTGAACTGGTGGAAGGCACTAGCTAAGCACCTGGAGCCAGCGTTTGTTGAAGTGCTAAACCAGCTTTTGACACCAGTAGCCTCTTTTGCAGGCATAGAGAGAATATGTTCTTCATTTGGACTAATTCATTCAAAGTTGAAATTGATTGGGAGTTGAAAAAGCAGAAAAAATGGTCTTTCTCTTCCAGTCTAGGAATAAAAATTAAGATGGAGGGACATAAAATTTACTAGTTTAAAAAAAAACTTTGAAGGACAGCCTAAGTAACTTAGCAGATTGTCTCATTTTCAAGAGACTTAGGCTATCTCTATACTACAAAGATAAGTCGACCTATGTTAGGTTGACGTACAGCCACCGCATTAATTACTGCAATGGCTGATGTCCACACTACCCTTCTCGGATGAGTGGTGCGCGTCTTCACCAGGAGCACTTCCACCGACATAAGAGGGGCAGTGTGGGAATCTGAGAGCCTGGACACCCCACAGGCTCCGGACAGGTTGCCGCCTCCCCGTTCCTCACCAGGAGTGGGAGGAAAGCTGCTGGGGACTGCTCACCTCCCCATTCCCCGCTGGGAGCAGGGGGGAAGCCCCCTGGGGCTCCACCATGAAATTAAGAAGAATGACAGCTAACAGCTGATCTAAGGAATGCAGACACTGCATCGCCTTAACCACACCGACTTAACTACACCTACATAAGCCTCTAGTTGAGGTGGTTTTATTATGTCAGCATAGCAGGGGAGTTACATTGGCAGGAGGAGCATTTTGGTGAGTACCCATCCACTGTTTTGTCAACAAAAAGCTGACTTTTCTCAACAAAACTGTGTAGTGTAGACAAGGCCTAAGGCGAGTAGTAGTTTAATCTCCAGTCACTTACACTTTGGTGTATTTGAAAATTTCCCCAGGCTGACTTGAAATACTTCAGCTTAATTCACTGGCTACAATTAATCCCTCTATTCCTTTAATACCTCATTTGGTTGTAAATGTGAAACTTGTTTTGATAAGAGAAGATTATGTATCCAAAACATTTAAGGTTTTATTTATTTAAATTGTATATGCTGTTTGTTTAATTAAACCAGTTACAATCCTAATGCAGCTTGACACAAATCATGAGCAAAAAGTTAAGCATCTAGTAAATAAGCAATGTATCATTTACTATTTTCTAACATACTAAAAATGTATAATAAGAATCTGAAAATATTTAAGTTTTGCTTAAATAAACACATATAGCTATAGTGCGCCCTCCTAGGTAGCAAAAAGATGTACTGAACATAGTGTAAAGTCTCTATTTAGTTGTAAATCGACATGTTTTAATGGCTGTATCAACCAGTGAGAATGCACCTTTCTTTAGAAAATAACAGAAGTACAAACAAAAAAGTTGATTAAAGTTGATAATTTAAATGGAGACTTTCTACTTGGTGACTTAAATTACTGATTTAAATCAGTGGACCCTGTTTTAGGGCATAAGCAGATCACTAGCAGGAATCAGGAAATCTTTCTCCCATGTTATAAGTTTGCACAACATTCTGTATCATGGAAGGCGTATGCCTTTTCTGTGGTACATCTGGCATTGGCTACTGTCAGGAGACTGGATTGTTCTATAATGGCAGTATCTCTCTGTTGCTCTTGAGAATATGGTTTATTGAAAAGGAATCCAGACCTGGACAAGAATGTTGCTGGAGATGTGGGTTAATTTGCTGCTGCCAGGGATGGCAGTTGTTAACTCTCAGGACTTTACACTATGGACCTTGATTTAAATCTTATTTTTCCACTAGTGGAAGTGGTGTGGGACAGCCGAGACTGGGAAGGTTCTGACACTTCGTACCCAGATCTAATGTCCTTGTTGCATAGGAAATCACTCCTGAAGAAGAGTGAAGAAAGCATCAATCCAAGTGTGACCCTAAGAGTCCCTTTATGCTAACTGGCAAAGGGCACACTCAACACACTGTGGTCAGAATATTTATTATTGTGTTATTGAAATATGTTTTGGAAGCAATGAATAAACAAATCTGCCTTAGACAAAGGAATGTGGTTCTGCCTGGCTTGATTACAGGCAGATGACAATGCAAGTACATTTACATATAAGGTAAACAAAGCAATCGAGCTAACAAGTGGTGGAGGACACAGCGTGGTGAGTACATCAAGGGACACATAAGTCTGAACCCCCAGGAAGGTTTCTTGGCTCTTCAGGTAACGACCATAGACTTTGGGAAACATAAGGAGAGCAAAAAGACATATTTATCCATCACATAGAGAACAAAGGGGATAACAGTCTCTGATTCTGTTAACTTTGCTTCCTCCTGCCGAAAGGGCTGAAGATGCTGGCAGCTTGATGTAAGTGAGAAAGCTGTTTAGACAAAGATTATAGCTTGCTAAAATTGAGTCTTGGACACTGAAAAGTATGTTTTGTTTTGTTTGTAACCATTTCCTTGTTTTCTCTGCTTAGTATCACTTAAATCTCTGTTCTATTTATTAATAAACTTAGTTTATAGTAAAACTAAGAATATCTCAGTGCTGTCATATTAAGGTAAAGAGTGTGTGTTTGGTGAGTGCTGGTGTGTAAGCTATCTCTTTGAAGGAAGCAAACTAAATCATTTCTGTGAGTGGCTAGTGAGAATGGACTGGACACTGCAGAGACAGATCTCTGGGGAACTGTGATTCACTGAATGTTACCTGCAAAGAGATTAAGACTGGCAGAGTCTCCTGGAGTCTGCTGGTGACAGGGGCAGATTGGTGTGGCTGGGAGCTGACACAGTTTAAACTGCCATTGTGTTATTTCTCTGCCTCAGTAAGGGAGAGGTTTAGGATGCCCTGAGGAGAACCTCTCACACTACATCCTCACTACGGGGGGAGGTGGGGGGTCGATTTAAGATACGCAAATTCAGCTACGTGAATAGCGTAGCTGAATTCGACGTATCGGAGCCGATTTACCCCGCTGTGAGGACAGCGGCAAATCGATCTCCGCTGGTGGAGTAGACAGCTCCCCTGTCGACGGCGCTTACTCCTACCTCCGCTGGTGGAGTAGAAGCGGCGATTCGGGGATCGATTTCTACCCACCGATTCAGGCGGGTAGCGTAGACCTACCCCAAGTCTCAGTCAGGGTACATAGATGGAAATAAAGAAGCCAGTGAGGCCAGTCAGCAGAATTTATTTAACTAAAATCCTAGTGCCGCCTCTGTCTGCCTTGCATATTGTCAGAGGAGCACAAAAAGCTGTGTCTTCTTTACTGCTGTCGAGGAAACGGGTGAATGAAGAGATGTCTCAGATGCTGCAATAGGACACATGATCTTTTCAGACTGATCTCTATTTTTGTTCTTGATTATGACAGATCTGAAACTTGGATTATTTTTCCCCAAGCTGTTGTGAAAGAGCTTTTGCCTGGAAAAAATGTGACTGGAAGATGCATATACTTGGCTTATTTCATGGGAGTCTTGATGTTAGCATTAGTTAACAAGAGATGTGGGTCACTTAAGTATTGTATATGTGCTCAGAGACTGTGATGAGTGTGTTTTATATACACATTAAACAAGTATTTAATCATTGTAATCCATTCCAACCCAAATTTTGTGTGTACCCTAAGCCTTCTTGATTAAAAGAAGCTAATCATTTAATTGCTCTATTTGGAAGATCACTGAGCTCTGCAGTAGCTTGTATGTCATCGCTGTCCTTGAACATCAGAACTACAAAAGTGCCAGTGTGACTTCATCCCCCTCTCCTATCAACCCCTGGTCTCTTGTTTTTGCTCAGCTTAAGGTGGGTGTGGGTGTGGGTGGGTGATATCAAGCATAGTCCTGGGAATAGTTACTGAACCATTGCCACAGATCCAGCAGGGGGAGCACTCAATCTTGGGTTTGTTTGTTTTTTAATCTTCTGGAAATTGTCACAAGAAATGGAGACTTCACTGGATAGGTGGACTTAAGTATATATCCCCATCAGTACAACAGTATTTAAAAGTAGATCAGATTTCTGTGTTCAAGTAACTTATTGTGAATGGAAGACAGAATCATGAAACTGAGAAGATTCTTGGGAGGGTTGGGGAGGAAATCTATTATGTTACATCTTATCTGCCCTCTTATTCAGCTAATGCAAGATTTCTCCATACAGTTTATTCTCCATACCACTGCCCTGGCTAGTTTTAAATGTCACAAGCAGTGGAGTTTCAGTAATTTCCAAAGAGTGATCTAATAGGCCTTGCGGTTAGGAAATAGCTCCTGATAGCCATCCTGAATTTCCTCTTGGGTCAGTTGAATTCAATTAATCCAATTCATGCCCTCTTGTGCTTACAGTGAACCATTCTTCTTCCTTGCTGTCTGCTCCCTTCAAATTCCTGTTGGCAGTGATCATATTCTTAGTTGTCACTTAGTCAAGATGTACATTTTTAGTTTTTTCTATTAATTCTTTATTAAATTTTTAAAATATCCACACACAGAAAAACATACAAACTATAAAAAAATTTCTCATAATATATTAACCATTTGCTACCTAATCTTAACTATTACCTGAAATATTTAATTATATAATCTGAACAATTAAATTATAAATCATTTGTATTACACAATTTACATAAACAACTTTGTTTATAAAAATCCAACTAGTTAAAAGTAAAATTATTAGAATAAGGTAAAGAATAGAAGCAAAATTCAGAAGACGGGGATAGAGATGGTGAGGAGGGGGCCCATGTAGTTAATAGGATCATTCAGATACTTACAGGAAAGCATCCAATATCTGAGAATTTTTTCTTGGGTATTTCTGTTACAGTATACAATCCTTTCTGTGGTCGCCAAGCTTATTATGTCTGTGCTCTAGTCTTCAATTATTGGCTGCTTTTTGGATTTCCATTTTTGTAATACTACATGTTTAGCTTGTAACACAATTGTATTTAATAGGAAAAAATTAACTCTGCAGTTAAGTTCTTCCCAAAACATACAGGGATAGGAGCATTCCCAGAGTATATGGGTTAAGTTAGCATTTTATGAATTACAGTGCCAGCATTTGTCTGATTTAGCAGCACCTGTTTTGAACAGAGAGAGAGGTCCAATGCTGCCACCATTTTCTGCTGGATTAATCTTAAATGCAGGTTCAAAGAGCAGTTCAGAGCATTGGCTAAAATTTGTTTCCATTAGCAGAGAATAACTGGTCTGGTTCCTCCTTCCATTTCTTTTTTAGGGAATCCATGTTTAATTCAGATTTGCTGGCCAAGTGTGTATATATAGTGTTGCCATAGGTCTTGGTAATCTGGATAATATTTGGAGAAATTAAAGCAGTTCAGGTGGGTCAGGGTAGCTCAGGCATTGGGGCCAAACAGGTGGGAGATGGCATTTTTGAGTTGGCTACATTGCCACTTCTTAATCTCTAGACCAAAACTTCTTTTAATATTGTAAAATGGAGGAAAGTATCATTTTCAATAAATTGATGGTCAAAATCCCTTTCCTAATCCTATCTGGCCAAATGATGAAGTTTCCTTTTTATACAGAGTTTCAAGTTACTTCAGATAGAGGCCTTGGTATGTAGAAGGGGGGTGGTCTTTAAATTTCAAAATAGCATGCCAAGTATTTCTGGCTGCCACAACCGTTGGTAATTGCTCTTTAAGGCATCTGTAGTAATCCAAGTGCACCACATTGGAAAGGGGTAAAGGAGCAACCAATTCTGCCTCCAGTTGGAGCCAATCTGGGACTGTACAGCACGAAGAACAAGCCACTGTGCTGATTGGCTAAAAATTATTGCCTATCATAAAGTGTGAAGTTGGGAAATCTAAACCAACCTGTATTGACGGGGCTGTAATCTTTGTAAGGGTGTTCTGGGCCTGTTACCAGCACCTACAAGAAAGACCTAAACATGTTGTCGATTTCAGTAAAATAAAAGGAATATGTAGGGAGGGGAGAATTCAGAATAAAAAGTATCCTGGGAAGGGCATTCATCCCTCGCCCGCCCGCCCGAAGGGAGAGGGGTAGTGCCTTCCATCCGTTTAAATCGTTTGCTGACTGCATGATTAATGGGGCTAGGTTAACCTTGACTATGTTTTTAATTTCCTTAGGGAACAAGATGCCAAGCTATCTGAGGTTTGTCTGATGCCATCTAAATGTCCCTATAGGAGAGCTACTTCCAGCTAGATCTAATGAGATCTTCATTGCTTCTGACTTACCCAATTAATCCTGTAGCCAGAGAATTTACCACTGTTGTCTATTGTTTGTAATATTTGGAATAGATTGACCTGGGTTTTTAATAAATAGGAGGATGTCATCTGCATATAGAAGGATTTTTGTTTGGCCAGAGTTCCTGATTTGATCCATTGAATATCTTGGTGTTCCCTAATTAGTACTGCAAGTGGTTCTAATGCTAGATTGAATGGGAGTGGGGAGAGGGGGCATCTGTGTCTACTTCCCTGAAACAGATCAAAGGTGGGAAATATTACACTGTTCGTTAGGGTACGAGAGTTGGGATTGAAACATGATAGTTATACCCATGAAATAAAGGATTTTCCCAAGCCAAATTTATCCAGGGTAAGAAACAGATATTGCTAGTTCATTCTGTCAAAGGCTTTCTCTGCATTGAGTGAAATGATTGCGTCGGAATTTCTAGCGTGTTAATGGAATGCCATAATATAAATCAACTGATGTGTTATCTGACCATGCCCTTTTTAATAAATCCCACCTGATTTGGGGTGAACCTTATCACTTGTTACTTTCAAAAATATTGCCCAAGAGGCTTGAAAAAGTATTTTTATATATCAGTATTGACTAAAGAGATGAGTCTATAGCTTTTGCGCTTCCTTACACGGTTTAATTAGTACAATATTTAGTGCTTCCCTCATAGTAGGAGGTAATGTACATTTCTTTAAGGCATCTTTGTAAATGTAGAACAGCTGAGGGACCAGAATTTCTTTGAGACTTTGATTGAATTCTAACAGTAGACAATCAGGGCTCTGAGTCTTGCCAAGACCCATTTCTTTCCTGGCCTTGATTATTTCCTCTGATTGCCAGGGAGAGGTCAGTCTGGCCTGCTGCTCTTCTGAGATTTGTGGGAGGTTAAGAGTTTTAACAAAATTATTCAGTTCTTCTGGATCAGGTGGTAAATCATTATTGTAAAGAGCCTTGTGGAATTTCAAAAATTGATCATTGATCCTCTTTGTGATTAGCAATAACCCGCCCTTGTTCTGATTTGATTGATACTATTTGGGACTTTGACCTCTCACTTTTAATCTCAATGTAAGAATTTTTCCTGCTCTCTCTCCCGATGTTTGAGTCTAAAAAGAGCAAATTTGGCTTCTGCTGAAGTCAGTCTATTTACTTTATGCTAGGGCTGCCAAGCGATTAAAAAAAATAATTGTGATTAATTGCACCATTAAAGAATAATAGAATATAATTTATTTAAATATTTGTGGATGTTTTCTACATTTTCAAATATATTGATTTCAATTACAACACAGAATACCAAGTGTATAGAACTCACTTTATATTTATTTTTTATTACAAATATTTGCACTGTAAAAAACAAAAGAAATACTATTTTTCAGTTAACCTAATACAAGTACTGTAGTGCAGTCTCTTTATCATGAAAGTTGAACTTTCAAATATAGAATTATGTTAAAAAAAAAAAAACCTGCATTCAAAAATAAAACAATATCAAACTTTAGTGCCTACAAGTCCACTCAGTTCTATTGCTTGTTCAGACAATCGCTCAGACAAACAAGTTTGTTTACGTTTGCAGGAGATAATGCTGCATGCTTCTTGTTCACAATGTCACCTGAAAGTGAGAACAGGCGTTTGTTCCCATGACACTGTTGCAGCCGGCGTCACAAGTAGGGTAACCAGATAGCAAGGGTGAAAAATCGGGACAGGAGGTGGGGGGTAATTGGCACCTATATAAGACAAAGCCCCAAATATCAGGACTGTCCCTATAAAATCGGGACATCTGGTCACCCTAGTCACAAGATATTTACATGCCAGATGCACTAAAGATTCACATGTCCCTTCATGCTTCATCCACCATTCCAGAGGACATGCGTCCATGCTGATGAAAACAATCCAAAGCAGTGTGGACCAAGGCATGTTCATTTTCATCATCTGAGTCAGATGCCACTAACAGAAGGTTGATTTTCTTTTTTCGTGGTTTGGGTTCTGTATTTCTGCATCGGAGTATTGCTCTTTTAAGACTTCTGAAATCATGCTCCACACCTTATCCCTCTCAGATTTTGAGTCAAGTGCTGTAGCTATCTTTAGAAATCTCACATTGGTACCTTTGAGTTTTGTCAAATCTGCAAAAGTATTCTTAAAATGAACATGTGGTGGGTCATCATCCGAAACTAGCATAACATGAAATATATGGCAGAATGCGGGTAAAACAGAGCCGGAGAAATGCAATTCTCCCCCAAAGAGTTCAGTCACAAATTTAATTAACGCATTATTTTTTTAACGAGCGTCATCAGCATGGAAGCCTGTCCTCTGGAATGGTGCCAAAGATGAAGAGGCATATGAATGTTTAGCATATCTGGCACGTAAATACCTTGCAATGCCGGTTACAAAAGTGCCATGCAAATGCCTGTTCTCAGTGACAATGTAAATAAGAAGGGGGCAGCATTATCTCCCGTAAATGTAAACAAACTTATTTGTCTTAGTGATTGGCTGAATAAGAAGTAGGACTGAGTGGACTTATAGGCTCTAAAGTTTTGCATTGTTTTGTTTTTTTGAGTGCAATTTTATGTAACAAAAAAAAATCTACTTTCGGATGAGAAAAGCCACTTTCATGGGACTGTGTGAGGAGCTTGCCCCCACCCTGCGGTGCAAGGACACGAGATTGAGAGCTGCCCTGCCAGTGGAGAAGCGGGTGGCTATTGCAATCTGGAAGCTGGCAACTCCAGACAGCTACCGGTCAGTCGCAAACCAGTTTGGAGTGGGAAAGTCTACCGTTGGAATCGTGTCGATGCAAGTTTGCAAGGCCATTAATCGCATCCTACTCAGAAGAACTGTGACACTGGGTAACGTGCAGGAAATAGTGAATGGCTTTGCACAAATGGGGTTCCCTAACTGTGGAGGGGCGATAGCTGGCACGCACATTCCTATTCTGGCACCACCCCAGAATCTAGGATCTGAGTACGTTGATCGGAAGGGGTATTTCTCTATGGTTCTCCAGGCACTTGTGGATCACCGTGGGCGTTTCATTGACATTAACACAGGCTGGCCCGGAAAGGTGCATGACGAACGCATCTTTCGGAACACTTGGCTGTTCAGGAAGATGCAGGCTGGAACTTTTTTCCCAGAGCGGAAGATCACGGTAGGGGAAGTTGAAATACCAATTGTGATCCTTGGAGATTCCGCTTACCCGTTAATGCCGTGGCTCATGAAACCCTACACAGGGAGCCTTGACAGCAGCAAGGAACGTTTCAACTACAGGCTGAGCCGGTGCTGAATGACTGTGGAGTGTGCCTTTGGCCGTTTAAAGGCCCGCTGGCGATCTCTGTATGGGAAGCTGGACTTGGCCGAAAACAGCATCCCCACGGTTATATCTGCGTGCTGTGCCTTCCATAATATTTGTGAAGGGAAGGGTGAAAGCTTCACTCAGGCATGGACCTCTGAGGTTCAACACCTGGAGGCTGAATTTGCACAGCCAGAGAGCAGGGCTATTACATAGGGCTACCGTATGTCCGGATTTCCCCGGACACGTCCGGCTTTTCAGTCTATAAATAGCCGACCGGGGGGGATTTTTAAAAATCTAAAAATGTCCGGGATTTCCCCCCAGTCGGCTATTTATAGACAGAAAAGCGGTGGCCAAGTGCCGCTGGGCACCCAAAGCCCCTTCCCGGCTCCCCCCATCCCCTGTAGCCTTACCATGCTGTCCGGCCCCGCAGCTGTCTTCCCCCTCCTCCACTCCCCTGAACACTCCGCCCACCTGCTCCTCCCCCTCCCCTGCTTCCTGCGAATCAGATCTTCGCGGGAAGTCTGAAAAGAAGCAGGGGCAAGCAGGAGGCAGCAGCAGGTAAGCTGGGGGGGGGGGGGCGCGAGGAGGAGAGCCCTGGGGAGGCGCGGCCCTGGCCAAGCGGCTCCCTCCGGCCCAGGCTGAGTGGCGCCCGGCGGCCTCAGCGGCTCCGGCCCCGGTTCCAGCCGAGCAGCCCCAGCTCAGGCCCCAGCAGCGCCGGCCCTGTTTCTGGCCAAGCGCGCTGGCCCAGCCCCGGCCGAGCACCTCCGGCTCGGCCCCAAGCCCCGCAACCCCGGCCGGAGTGCAGCCCGATTCCTGGGCTCTTTAAAGCCGGTCCTGGTCAGGGGACAGGGAGGGGGGGTTGGATGGGTCAGGAGTTTGAGGGGAGGCAGGGGTATGGAGAGGGGTTGGGACAGTCAGGGACAGGGAGCAGGTGGCGTTAGATGGCACTGGGGTTCTGGGGGGGCTGTCAGGGGGGCAGGAGTGTGGAGAGGGGTTGAGGCAGGCAGGTAGCAGAGGGGGTTGGATAGGTCAGGAGTTCTGGGGGTCCTGTCAAGGGGTGGGGAACAGTTGGATAGGGCATGGGAGTCCCCGGGGGCCTGTCTGGGGGCGGAGGTGTGAATATGGGGTGGGACTGGGGATAAGGGTCGGGGCAGTCAGGGGACAGGTAGGGTCGTAGGGGGTTTTCAGGAGGGGGTAGTCTGGACAAGAAGCAGGGCGGCTTAGATAGGGGGTGGAGTCCTAGGGGGCAGTTAGTGGCAGGGGTCCCAGGAGGGGGCAGTCAGGGAACAAGGAGCAGGCGGGGTTGGGTGTTCTGAGGGGGGCAATCAGGGGGTGGGAAGTGGGAGGGAGTGGATGGGGGCCGGGCAGGGCTAGAGCGGGGCTCCCCCCCCCCAGTGTCCTCTTTTTTTGCTTGTGGAAATATGGTAACCCTATATTACAGGGGCCCAGCGCAGGGCTGCAAGGATTAGGGATGCCTTGAGGGAGCAATTTGAGGCTGAAAACCAGCAGTGATATATCTGGTGCCCTGTATGAGAGTGAAGTGCAGTAGTTCCAATCTTTAGGAATCAGTGTTTGTTAAGCAGACTTGCAGTGCCTGTTTATTTCCTGAGCTAAGGAGTTTTTACTTTATGCAATAATAATAGGGGGGAGGGATAGCTCAGAGGTTTGAGCATTGGCCTGCTAAACCCAGGGTTGTGAGTTCAATCCTTGAGGGGGCCACTTAGGGATCTGGGGCAAAATCAGTACTTGGTCCTGCTAGCAAAGGCAGGGGGCTGGACTCGATGACCTTTCAAGGTCCCTTCCAGTTCTAGGAGATAGGATATCTCCATTAATTTAATGTTTTCAAAGCCAAAAAATCCATTTATTGAAAAGAAAAAAAAATATTTATTGAAAAGAAACAAGGTGATGGAGTGGGGAACAGTACAATCACAGATTTGTGTATGTCCTGTCCGGTGTGCTGTGCAGTGAGTGCTGCACTTCAGGACAGCTATACTGCATGGTGATGGGGGTTGAGTGCAGAGGGTAACGGTCGTGGTTTTCAGGGCTGGGTGGTGAAGATCCTGGTGTTGGAGGCAGCGGGTGGCGTGAAGAACACGGAAGTTGGGGAAAGTGGATTGGAGGTGACAGTGGGGCACAACGGAAAGAGATTTGGGACAAGGCTGTGTGTGGGGGGGTGGCGTTTGCGGTGCTGCTCCTCTTTCTGCATGGCTACCAGCTCCTGGATAGCGTCTGCTTGGCGCTCCAGGATGCTTATGAGCCTATCAGTGCTTTGCCACCGGTGTGCTGCATTTTCCTGGCGGATTCTGCTTTCTCTCTCCCTCCAGTTCTGTGCTTTCTCATTCTCTTTAATAGATTGCCGCATCACTTCTTGCAGCATGTCTTTTTTGCTTTTTCGCGTTCTCTTTCTGAGTCTTTGCAGTCTCTGAGCAGGTGATAAGAAGGACGGCTGAGGTCTCAAGGTTGATGCAGCTGTATAGGCAAAATGCAACATTTAACAGAGGCAGCATTGTTTATACCAGACAGAGTAATGATTCCCCCCGCACTTAAGGAGTAGAAAACACACAGGGTCTACACAATAGCATAATTTTCCCATCTGAAACAGAGCGCACACATCCCACGGGAGCCTCAAAATGGTGACTAATGGGGACTGATTGTTTCAGGGCTGCACTGTCCTCTGGGTTTCTGTGCCTTGGGGAGAGCCAACAGCTTCAGGGGGCACCTACACTGAACACTGTCCCAACATTTTCCACAGGAGTTCGTCCTGGGCGCTATCTCGCTACTGAGGGTGACCTGGGAAGCAAGGGAGGGTCTTCTACTGCAATGCGGCTTCCGCCCTGGCCCATATGCAGCTTGCCTGTGTGCAGCAATGGTCCCCCCGCCCCTCACGGCACAGTGGCGCGGACACGTTAACCTGGCTGGGACAAGGACCATGGTGGCTCTCCCGATAAACCTGTGCAAGCGCATTGCACGTGTTCTGGATGAGACATTTGAGGAGATTACCGAGGCCGATTACTGCGATGTGATAAACCATATCAATGCACTATTCCGCATCTAGGCATGCATGCCTAACCCTCCTCTCCCAAAGAGCCCGCACTGAAAAAAATTGCTTCCTGGAAAAAAAAAAAAAAACGCTTACCGGGAACCTGCTCTTCTGTTTGTCCTCCACCAAGTACCGGCCGCTGCGACTGGCTACCTTCCTCCTGGCTCAAGAAGAGCTCCTGGCTGCATGGGTCCAGGGATTCCGGGTTGTCTCCATCCGGCTCACCACCATCACTCCCGTTTTCTTCCTCCTCCTCTCCCCCCCGCTTCCCCCCCCCCCACCGGCTCTGAAGTGTCCATGGTGGTGCTCGGAGTGGAGGTGGGGTTAATCCCAAGTATCGCATCCAGCTCTTTGTAGAATCGGCAGGTTGCGGGGGGAGCACCCAAGCGGCTGCGTCGTGGGCTTTGCAGTAGCACTCCGCAGCTCCTTCACTTTAATCCTGCACTGCAGGGCATCCCAGTCATGGCCCCTTTCCATCATGTCCTTTGATACCTTCCCGAAGGTATCGTAATTCCTACGGCTGGAGTGCAGCTGGGACTGTACAGCTTCCTCCCCCCAAACACTGATGAGGTCCAGCAACTCGCCAGTGCTCCATGCTGGGGCTCGCTTGGCGCGTGGAGGCATGGTCACCTGGAAAGATTCGCTGATAGCACTCCACACCACGCCGGACTGAGCAAACAGGAAGGGGATTTTTAAAATTCCTGGGGAATGTAAAGGGTGGGTCACATGGTTGGTTACCTGACGCCAGGGCAGTAGAGTTTGAACTGATGACCAGAGTGGCTAGAACAGGCATTGTGGGATACTGCTGAATAATTTTGGAGGCCATTCACAGTGCATTGGGCGGCCACACTGGCGCTGCAGCGGCAGTGCAATACTCGCTATTCCTCTGGGAGAGGTGGAGTACATGCAGCGCTGCAACCACAGAGATACAGCGCTGCAAATGCCTTGCCAGTGTGGACGGGGAGTGAGTTACAGCGCTGGGGGAGTCTTTACAGCGCTGTAACTCGCAAGTGTAGCCAAGGCCTGAGGGTGGATCAGGATCTCTCTGGCATGTTATTTGTTTTGAAAAATAAAATTTCTTCAGTGACATAAACATTTTCAGAACTATCTTTCAAAAGACAAAAGTAGTCTCCATCTTCTACAAGTCCAGTTTGTGTTGGGAGGGGAAGATTGTAGTAACCCTGGTGTATGATCAGAGATCATGATAGACTTGATTTCGTTATTAAGTAGTGAGTGCACCAGAATCATAGAAATTATTAAGAAATCTGTGTGTGAATATGTGGAATGTGGAGAGGGGGAAAAAAGCAAAATCCTTCATTTTGGCATTCTGCAACCAACATACATCTTTTAACCCCAATTCTTCCATATAATCTTCTGTAATGTTTCTAGTATGTGATTGTATATGCTCGGGCTGGCCTCACTTATCTAAAAAAGTGTCCGACAGCTCATTAAAATCTCCTGCTATGATGATTGATTCTAGTGGGATATTAATTAATTTTGGAAAAAACTTGTTTAAAAACATTTGGATCATCTTTATTTGGTCCATATAAATAATCATACAATAATTAGGGTGTATATATAGAGAGTCAGAGATCATAGCCTTCACCACCAAAAATCTACTTTCCTCATCTTTATTTACATCTAGAATTTGTAAATTGAGTCTTTTGTGAAACACTATTGCTAGGCCTTTGACTGTGGAGGAGAAATTGTTAAACATCCATTCTCTCCTAAATTTCTTTGCCTCCAAGCCATTAAGGTGGGTTTTCTATAGGAAGATAATATCTGCTTTCATTGTTTTTGAATGAGTGATAATTCTTTTTCTTTTTAATGGATGACTGACCCTTTTGATGTTCCAAGAAACACAATATATAATATTAGCCACAAAGAATGCTTTTAGGTCAAATATCTCTCTATCGGGGGCCCGAATAGTGTTGTTGCTTGGGCTATTGTTAATTCCAGATGTAGGAAAGTTATATCTGAGTTCCCCTCACCGCACCAGGAACATGAAAGGGAATGGAAAGGGGACCGGGTGAGACAGATCAGGAAAGCTAAGAGATAGAAAAACTGAGAAAAAGAAATGAAGTGATCAATGTTTTCCAAGGTTCACTTAAAAAAATACGTAACTTAGGTCCTGTTTCAGTTTGAATAAGTCCAGGAGGATTACAAGGGGGTGGCCTTGTCACTCACTTAACCCTCCCTGCCTCCAACAAAAAAAACAAACCAAAAAAAAAAAAAAAAAAATACTCAGGATATAACCGGATTCTCTCTAATTCTTTTAAAGAAGAAATATTTCATCTCAAGGGAGGGCATGGTTTCTGGGGGAAGAAGGTTAGCATCTAAACTTAACAAGTCTATAGTAGATATATAAGAAAGTTATACAAATTGTTTAAATAATCATATTCTGACATATCTGGATTATCTGCAGATGAGTTCATTAGCAGGACAGTTCTACTTAAACTTTTCCCACTATAGCTTTGTCCATGTTGGATTATAGTGTGAATTCCATTGCCCAATAGTTAATTACATCAGCAATGTAAATCAGCATAACATGTATTTCAACTCATTTTCCAAAAATAAAAACTAAAGAAAAGAACCTGAACTAATATTACTGAAAAAACTGACACTCATACTAACACATTATCAATAATTTGGTAAATCATACCCAGCAATAATCTATTCTTGGATAGCATTTTAGAAGATCACATTTCTTTACAGTAGGGGAATTGAAAAGATTCATCATTAAACTGAAATCTTCATTACATTGTTTAGATCTGGAATCTCTCACAAGTGTAGGTTTAGGGGAAATGGATTGAATATTTCCAGATTTACTATAAACCTGAAATACAGAAAATTAGATGGGGATGAAAGAAAGTAAAATTGTTGAGGGAAGGGGGGGTTGGAAAAAGTTCCAGAGGGAGGGAAAGTGCCTCTAATAGAAAACAAAATCATATGTCTCTGTTGAGCCTTGCCAATCCACAAGTGTAAAGAGTTCCTGCATCTGGTGAAGTCGTTTACTTGGAGTCTCAGAGGTGGGTGTACCCCAGTGCACTGGAATCATGAGGGACAGGGGGGTAGGGTAGATGCAGGCAAAACAGGTGTGTCCCTATTGTAGCACTCCAACTTCCCAACAGCAGCAGCTGGAACCCAGCTGCTTCCTGAATCCAGCTGGAGGGCCAGCAGGGGCATAATTTAGTCAAAGATGAGATCCTTGTTCCCACCATCTTGCTCCCCAGCTGTTCCCCTGTGAAACCAGGGAACATCAAAGAAGTGACACCAGGGAAGGAGGAGATAAAATGGTGGATTTGCCCTGTACGGTTTGTTAGATTGAGAACTGAATTCCAACTCTGCAGTAACTGATCTGGTAATGTTGTTTTATTGCATCCTGGCTGTGTCTTCTATGGCGTATAGTGGGATCAGATACCTGTCAGCTGCTTCTGCTGTCACAAAACTAAGCATCTTATCTTCCCTTTTAATGTTGAAAGTAGCCCGGAAGAAGATGAAGTAGTCCAAACCCAATCCTTTGGCTAGTGCCCTTGATCTACTGAATGTAGTCCTTTTTTCCACCATGTCCTTGGTGTAATCCAGGAAGATCATCAGCCTATGTCACTTTCACATTAGGTTTTTCAGTTCAGAGGCTTTTTTTAAGAATGAGTTCCTTAATATTGCATGTTTAAAATCTTACAATTCTGGCTTGGGGCTTTGCATTTGGAGAGGGTTTCTGATCAGGAAGAAGAGAGAGAAGCACTGGTAGCATGGTGGGTAAAAATTCCACAGGCCTCCCTTTTTCAGCCCTTGTGGGAAACCTACAATTCTCAGGATTTTCTCCTTGATCTTCCCTTGAGATAATTAACCTTACTTGCAGTGTGTTAATAGTTTTTTCCTGTTGCTTTGGGTTATAGTTGTACAGACTGTGTCTTCTAGCAAGGAGATTCTAGCTTCCTCTAGCCTTAATGCCAAGCTTTGCAAATTAGCTTGATGTGTGCTAGTAACATATTTGATCTCACTTACAGCTTCAGATAGGTTTCTTAAAATAGTGTGTTCACTCAATTTGTTTTAGCTAGTCCACAATTTCATCTTGTCTCAGAGGGGTGGTCTCTCCCTGGTCAGCCATTTTGGCTGCAAGAGGACTGTCTGACCGCTTCTGCTTTTTAGGATGTTACAGGAAGTCTGGAGGTGGACCAGCATCCTTAATGGTATTAAATTTAAAGAGTTGTGGAATAAGATCTGATGAATATTAGATTTAAAGAAGCTATTCACTTGCTGATGGTTGTGTGTTTCAGGAGGTGGGACATGGTGTGGCATAGCTTTGCAGCTCCTTTCCCCTCGTGGCTCCCAGATGTCTGTATATTTAGCTTTTAAATCTCTTCGCCATAAACTGGGCCTTTCAGCTCCTTCATTACTGTCTCTTCTCTCCGACCCTTCAGATTCGAAAGGAAGGAGTCGTGATGGTTCTCGTTACAGTGATATCTGAGTGCCTGCCTTCCTAGCGAGGCTGTGCGAAGTCTGTGTGCAGGTGGTGACACAATGACAATCTGCCTTGCTTACTCTCAGGCCTGCACAGCTAACCACAGTGGGGAAACGCTGCTGCCTGTGGATCCAGGACCTGTGCATGGACCTGCGGAACCTGGAGCGGGCTCGAGACGACTTGCGATTTCGTGGTGTGAAAGGCACCACTGGCACCCAGGCCAGCTTCTTGCAGCTGTTTGAGGGAGATCATGATAAAGTGAGTCATCAATCCAGGGATCAAAATTCCCAGTAAGCGGGTTGAGAAGATGACTTGTGGGGGTGGAGAGGGTCTGGGGTCGAATAAGCATGGACACTGTGGGTCACTATGAAGGTTCATTGGCAGAGCTCTGGGAGAGCAGAATTGTAATAGTGGGGGTGTTTCAGGACAGGGTTGAGGTGTGCTTGCAGAGCTCTTAGTGTGTTCAGAAGGGTGGGGGGGAGTTGAAGCCTTTACATTTTTGTCCTCTATCAGTATCCCTTAGCCCTGCATGTTTGACACTTCAGTCATTATGTTCTGAGGTTCCTATCTGTTTTTCTCCTGAGGTGGAGGAGCTGGACAGGCTGGTGACAGTGAAGGCGGGATTTAAGCGGTAAGTAAAAAGCTTGCTTACCTTGAACTCTAAAATATGCTGAGGAGAATTAATAGCCTGACACCTTCTCCCGCTGTCCGCAGCGACACAAGTTCTTCTATCCAGCTAACTAATTTCCACTCTGTTGGGCTCACATTTAGAAAGCACTTTCACCTGGTTCTGTTCCTTTCCAACCCACACTCCACAATGCAGCTCTGTGAAGGAAACTCCACTTCTCTGCTAGGTCTCTGTTTCTACTTCTCTCCCTTACACTTTTTTCACCCTGTCAAAGTATGGTCTACTGTTCTTCCTCCCCTGTCTCTACATGCCTGCATGCCAGCCTAAGGAGCACAGGAGCGTGAATCAAGTGTCCCACTAGTGTGAATGAGAAGCCAGAAAGTCAACTGAAGTATTGCAGGTGTTAGCCAGGCAGAGCTCTGCAGCATGGTGCCCCTGCAGAGCGCATACTCAGTCCTATTTTAATGGTGCTAGTGTCCGGAGGGCTTTATCTTTGTTTTTGTTTCCAGAGCTTATCTCGTCACAGGGCAGACCTACAGCCGCAAAGTGGATGTTGAAGTCCTATCTGTGCTAGCCAGTCTAGGGGCATCCATACACAAGGTGAGGTCCCTGTCTCCAAACTCAGTATGGAAGGGGAAAGGAAACATTGTCAATCTGAGGAGGTTGGGGAGGGAGATCCTGGTGCAGAACACTTTCCGCAGGAAACATGAGTTGGAGTTGAGTGCTTAACTGTTCTCTGCTCTACCAGACTAATTCTTCACTGGATGTTTTGTCTCAGATATCAGAGCACCGGGAGAGATCCCATACCTGATTTCTTACTTGAGGGTGGTGCAAAGGGCAATTAAAATGAATTCACGTAGAAAGAACCTATGGGGGGAGATCCCACGCAAGATAGCAATCAAATTTGTGTTAAAGCTAATCCAGTTAGAATAAATGCCCTCCCTAATGGAACATATTTTAAAATCTCACCATTTTCTCCCCCAGTACGTTCCTCATGAAGGTAAGTCGTTGTGGGATTTTTCCTCTCTTTTATTATCCCCACACCCTCCCTTGCCTGCACTTCCGACCTGTGGTCTTATTTAGACTATGTTCTCTGGTCAGTGAACATTTCAGTGTTTAAGTACAATGTATACTTAAATGGTGTATCAAAGTTTACTAATTTATCTTCTCTCCCTTGGCTGTTCATGGAATCCTGTCATATCTCAGTAGGACAAACATCCCTTCCCTCTTCCCCATTCTTTTGATTTGAGCTCTTTAAGTATAAATCAGTAAGTTTCAGAAAAATTGCATCCCCGGTGGAAATTGGCCTCTATCTTTTCTGAGGTGCTACCCTGTCAAGAAACCTGATTGCAGCTCTCTGGTTGTGTAATGTGGATACAGATGTGATTAATTTGTAATATAGATTGAACCTTAATTTTTTCATATTAAGGCTAAAGCCTTAATTTTGGAGTTGCTCACTTTTTGAAGGGAATTATTCTCTCTTCCCCCAAGCTACTCCATGGACATAGACACACAGTGTCCCCAGGCATACTACCTAGTACCTGTGAGAACAGCTTTGTTCATTTGCTCTTGTTGCTGTTTCTTAGATCTGTACTGACATCCGCCTTCTGGCCAACCTCAAGGAGATAGAGGAGCCTTTCGAGACAGACCAGATTGGTAAGGGTGGCAGACATTGGTTCATGATGCGTGTTCCAGTTAGCTTATCTTTTCATTTGCCTTGTGATCTCCTCACCAGCACCTTCTTCCCAGCAACAATAGTGATGTCACTGGCATAAATTGCTTTTAATTAAAAAGTTTATTTTTTTTAATTTATCTGTGCCTGCACGCTTTAGGTCTAACGATTCATTAACAAACAAAATCCAATTTTGTCCCAAATAAGTCAAAGTGCAGAAATAATAATGCGCTTGCTCCCCACCCCAGCATAGATAAGGGACTGATTCTGAAAGGGGCGGTGCACTTTCCACTCCCATTAAAGTTAATTGGCTCAGTATTGCTGTCATTTGTATATTAACAAACTTGGAAGAGTAAAACCAGGCTGGAGCCTTGTACTGAAAGAGGTCCCTGATGTAGCTGTGATCTATATAGAGAAGGGGAGAGAATTCCAGACCTGTGAAGCCAGAACTGAGAAGGCCCGGTCACCCAAGTTGGTGTTGTAGGATGAGTCAGCATTTTTGATCCTCACCCATGTCAGTTACCTCAGCCATACTAGAGTGACAGGCTTTTTAAATATTGACAGGTCACTTTTTAAATATTGAACCCTCAGACTTTCAGTCACTGTCGCTGCAGGTTGCTAACTTTCATGGGTAGGCCACTGAGCAGAAGTGCGAAATACAGCACATTAAAGTAGCTCAGCCTCATTTCTTTCTTTTATATTGATAAAGTAATCTTGCAGAGTTAGGAGTTAAGGCCCCCACTTTCTTCCCTGCAAGTACAGATACAGTTCTGGTTCAGTGGGCGGGGAGGTGGTTTCGAAAAGACTTGCATAGTATGATGCAGTGCTGGTCCCAGAATATTAGAGAGACAAGGTGGGTGAAGCAATATCTTTTATTGGACCAACTTCTATTGGTGAGAGAGAGACAAGTTTTCGAGCTTGAAGAGCTCAGTATAAGCTCGAAAGTGTCTCTCTTTCACCATACAAGTTGGTCCAATAAAAGATATTGCCTCTCCCACCTTGTGTCTCTGCATAGTATGAATCAGACTGAAAAGTGAACGATGGATTTTTTTTTTTCCTCTTGGGAAGGCCAGTATCTTTGATTTCTCCTCTTCTGTGTGTTTTGTCTCCTGACCTCTTTTTATCATCTTCTCTTTTACCACCCCATATTTTTCTTGCCTGCAGGTTCCAGCGCCATGCCTTACAAGAGGAATCCAATGCGTTCAGAGCGCTGCTGCAGCCTGGCTCGCCACCTGATGACTCTGGTCCTGAATCCACTCCATACAGCCTCCGTGCAGTGGTTTGAACGCACCTTGGATGACAGTGCAAACAGGTCCATCCATGTGCTCCATGGCTGGCCGGGGGAGGGTAGTGAGCAGAGAAACCCTAGTTATTGATGAAATAAAGGAAGAGGCTGACTCTAGAGGGTTAAACTGGTTTGGGGTAAATGTTCTCCTCTCACTCAATGCAGAGCTTAGAAAGTGCTTGTAGGGAACAGCACACTGACATATTTAGAATATGGTATTTTTAATCTACACCCCTCAATTCTGAATCTCATGCTGGCAGACACCACTTTATGAAAAACAACATCATTAGAGGACATTGGGAGCCCAGCAACAGAGGCTGTAGACTGGCTTCTCTCTTTTGAGTGAGGCAATAATCAAAGTTTTACACAGTAAAGATCCTCTGAAAAGGAGAACAGCAGTACCTGGGAATGGTGCAGTAGCCATGGGTAAGGGTAACACACTGCTCTTCTTGTCCTGGCCTGTCCCAGCAGCACATGCTGTAGGTTGCTTCTAGCTTCCCCAGTTCTGGCCTATCCCAGCAGGAAGTGCCTATAAGGAATAGTTCTGGCTGTTGGGAGGGGGAGTTGCCATCTAGAGAGACATGTGCAGGTACTAGGGGTTGAGTTAGGCTGCCTCATTCTTTTTTGCTCACCCAGACACCCTGGTTACATCTGTTTCACAGGCGTGTGTGTCTGGCTGAGGCTTTCCTCACAGCTGACATCATACTGAGCACGCTGCAGAATATCTCGGAAGGATTTGTGGTGTATCCCAAGGTAAAGTAACAGAACTTGCATGCAGTCCTGAATCCGCGTTAGCACTGCGGGCCTGCAGAAGAAGCCATCCCACTCAGAGCACTGAATTTTTATCTGCTGGCTCAGTGAATATTCCTAAGGGCTGCAGAGCCAAGCTGTCCAGTTTCTCACCATGGCACTTTTCTTTGCAATACAAAAATCAGAGGGCTCTTGAAGAAATTAAAATGCAACAAACTTAAAACAGATCAAAGAAAATACTGTTTTCTGAGGTATATGACTAACTTGTGGAACTTGCTGCACAGGATATGGTTGAACCAACCCTTACTAAGATTCAAGAAAGTGTAGGCAATTACATGAATGTGACTCACACCTGCAGTAACATTAGCTAGGATAAAATTTCAACATTTCAGTCTTACTATGTTTATTTCTAGACTGGGTCTGGAAAAGGTGTCTTTTGTTTTGTTTTTCCCCATTGTACAATTTGGGGCATCATGGGGCAGGGGTACGGTAGGAAATACCTGATCAGATCTACTGATTGTCCACTCCAGTGTGGTAGTGCCTGTTTCTTTTCGGTTTTTTAGGTGATTGAGAGGCGGATACGACAGGAGCTGCCCTTCATGGCCACAGAGAATATCATCATGGCCATGGTGAAAGCAGGGGGTAATCGCCAGGTATGTACCCAATTAGGAGGGTCTGATGCTCACTGCCAGGCATCATACTCTTGAGGAATGGGGGTATATAAAAGTTCGGAATTATTTTCCCTCTCTCCCTTGTCGACTCCTTGGTCTACCAGAGCCCAGAGCTGTTAATCTTATGATTATGCTGCAGGGCCAGTCTTCTCCCAGTCGTTTGGGAAGGGAGCAGCTTGGGGGGGATTCTTATTCATTGTTAGAAGCTCTGTGGGGGAGATATCTATCCACCTACGATATAGCGAGCTGTCCATTATTTATTACATTAGATTATGACAGCAGATTGTAATTCTTAATTGTTTGTTGCAAAGGCACCTAGTGCAGGATGGATGATTGTTAATGGAACAAGTTTGACAAATTGAATATCTTTTGTATATGAAAACACTGGGGGAAATCACTGCTATAATGAAGATGCTAAATAAGGCTGTACTGAATGCCCATCCAGGTGACACCTCACTAGCTACCTGTCCCACAAAATCAATATGTGCTTTTTTCATTACTCTTTATGATCCTTCCTCCAGTTTTTAATCTAGGAGACAGGCTTCATATCAGACCCATTTGATTTGAGTCTCTGTCTCACAGCGAGTGTTACTGAATATTCTAATACAATCCAAGCACCAGGACTGTGTGTT
Source organism: Trachemys scripta elegans (assembly GCF_013100865.1). Lineage (NCBI taxonomy): Eukaryota > Metazoa > Chordata > Testudines > Emydidae > Trachemys > Trachemys scripta. The sequence goes on along the minus strand of NC_048298.1, from coordinate 89,878,159 downwards.
CCCATCATCACTAGCTTTGGTAGTTCAGTCTAAATCAGGTAATCAGCTTGCTTGGTAGGATTCATTCTTAATAAATTCATGCTGCCTATATTTCCAATTGCCTATAGACAGTAATTTCCCCCTAAATATTAGTTTCATCATTTTATTATTGACAGAAATTAGATTTGCAGGTTGGTAACAATGGGTGGGATTTTCAGGTTGTTTAAGTGAGTTCGGAGCTTTCAATGGAACTTGTGTTCCTAACTCACTTAGACACTCCTGAACACTCCTCCCCTCCAGTATAGCTTGGGCCAGTGTACTTGCTTTTTGTAACTTAAATTTGGTAACTTAATTCCCTTAAGAGGCTGTTTAATTGCAATGTAGACATCTGGGCTCTGGCTAGAACCCAGGCTCTGGGACCCTCCCTCCCGGCAGGGTCCTAGAACCCAGGTTCCAGGCAAAGTTCAAACATCTACACTGCAATTAGACAGCCCTGCAAGCCTGAGTCAACTGACATGGGCCAGCCCTGGGTTTTTAATTGCAGTGTAGACATACCCTTGGAGTTAACTTTATTCTTATTTATTAGAGAGCCTTCCTTCTCTCTAGTATTATTTAGTTAGTTATAGTTAGATACAGTTATAATAAAATTTCCTGTTGTTCCCATTAACTCCTTTGACTAACTTTAACTTGTTCTGTTTTTGTGCTATTTTTAATCCAAATGGTCTCCCACAGATCCTACCAAGGGTGATCTTCTCTTTCCAAGCTAGGGGATGTGGACTCATTTGCTTACATGGTGCTGGCACCATCACCCTCACCTCTGGACCCCATAGAGAGTGCTCTATAGATCTGCGGTGGGGAACTGAGCGGTCCACTGGAGGAGCAAGTGGGCCATTGGCAGCATGGGGGTGGGAAGGGCATTAATAAAAAATAATGCATTTTAGGGTTCTGGGAAAGCACAGCCGGTGGAGTCTCTGTTGACATGGCTCCAGTGGAGCTACATGGGTGGGGATCAGGGATCAGTGTGGAGGTACAGGATCTTTATGCAGACACCCCTGCCTGCCATTGGTTTCCCGAGGTTTGGAGACTGGCTGGCACAGCCTTTTCCATTCAGGGGCAGCTCTTTAAGGAAATCCTTATGGCTGTTACCTCCCCCAGTGCCCAATCCTGTAGGATTTTCCTTGGGAGGGGATATTTTGGGCCCTTGTTTTTTCCCAAATAAACCTTGACTCACTTCGGGTAACTACGTTCTCCCTGCTTGCTAAGCTGGACAGTTTTCTTCTCTTCCTTTCCAAACTTGTGAATGTTTTGTGCTGTTCAACTCCTGCAATGTACCCTGCACCTCAGGGGCAATTAGTGGTGGATAAGGAATTCCTGCATGCCCAGTTTATAGAATGCTTTGGGAACAGGCATGATGATTTTCCAGCAACAGATCATAGATGGGTTAGAATTACTAAAAGTATCCCACAGTGTGTCCCCAAGGAAGGGCTTGAGGAAGTGGAAAGAGTTCCACCATCTTATTTTGTGGGTGTAGTGTAATTAAACAAGGAATGTATTTATAATTCAGACCCTTAATCTCAGGGGGGGAAATTTAAAGGATGCACCATGCAGCACATGCCTGTGCACGCTGTGCTGTGATGATATGGTGATGGGCCTCAAATAGCTATGATACAAACTTTAGCTGTTTCATTCCTATGCTATGCGATACAACAGCCTTTGACCCACCTCTACCCTCCATGCACCAGTGAGTCAGCTGGCTTGAGGTGTGCTGTCAGTAATGTGATGATGGCTCTCTTCCCCCTAGGATTGCCATGAGAAGATACGCATTCTTTCCCAGCAGGCAGCTGCTGTTGTGAAACAGGAAGGGGGGGATAATGACCTCATTGCTCGGATCCGTGCTGACCCCTACTTCAGCCCCATCCAGGGACAACTGGAGAGCCTCTTGGAGCCCACCTCCTTCACTGGACGTGCTTCCCAGCAGGTGAGGTTGCGGGAAGCAGCTTAAGATGTTATGGGGCATCATGCCATAAATTATCCAAACCATGTCCCTTTATATGTCTGAGACAATCCGCTTTCTGTATCTCTGCCCCTTCCATTAAAGGATTGGATCTCTGCCCATTCTTCTAAAGGAAGGAAGGGTTACCATTTTCTTAGCTACATAAGGCATTCCTTCCCTTTTCTGTCCATCTCAGTTGCCTTCTATCTCCCCCATAGTCTTCGATCCTTGATGTGCTGGGTGCATCTGTGAGACTGAGACCCTGGGGCCACAAGCTGGAGCTGAATGAAGCACAGAGAGGAACCCATTTCTTTTTCTAACCTTTCCTTCCTCTTTCGCCTTGAGCAGGTGGCGAGGTTCCTGAAGGAGGAAGCTCGCCCAATGCTGACCCCATATCAAAGCAAGATGGGTGTGAAAATGGAGCTGTCACTTTAGGCTGGGCTTCTGGATGTATAGGGGTGTGAGTGATATTAAAAGTCTTAATAAACCTAATCTATTTACTGTGTCTATACTTGTCAGTGTCTGTACCCTCGGTGTGACATAGCCATCCCAGGACTCACACTCGCACTGCCCAGATGTGTGGTGGCACTGCTTGTTCTGGGTCTGCTGTATAGCCAGCCAGACAGTCTCCCTCTCCTTTGTGTTGGGGTTGCTGGGAGGAGGTTGGCATAATGCCCACATTTGTTCTGGTTTTGCAATGACCTAACTAGAGTGACAATTCCATCACACACATTCTCCTCTCCTCTTATGATATGTTTCAAGCGGATTAAGTAGGCAGCCCTAGGGACTCGGTTGCATCTACAAATTGATCGTCAGTTGAAGGGCATGGGCAAGGGGAAACCAGCTTTGTTGTCTCATTTGTCTGCTGTTAAACTATTGTCCATAGTGGTGCCAAAGTGTTGGTAGGAGCTGTTTCCTTGAAAGTGGCTGTGGGAGGACTATGATTATGATTTAATCACACTTAACACCTTCTTTGGCCAGATGATTAGGAGTAGTGAAGAGAGAGAGCCTGGGCCTGATTACTTTTCATCATAGCTAGCAGTCCATGACAATACCTGTGATACAACCCAGCCATAACATGTCTGTGCTGCATCAAAATCTCTGGCTGTAGTGCACAATAATCATACATGAAAGATGTGGAGTGAGACCAACTAAGGTGATCCTTACTTCCAGGCCCAGTGGCTATTGGCTTTAAGGATGAGCAATGCTGCTCAGAATCGCTGGTTATAGATAGGAGCTGTTGTTGAAATGCAGCCAAGGAAACATACAAGGATACAAAAATCATTTGTCCACCAAGATTGTGTTCCCTTATGGTGAGGAAAGAGCGGGTAGGGACTCTCATAGGGCTCATAGATGCAAAAGAATTTCAGGGGTTTGCTAATTTTTTCTGAGTCTGTATGTTTTCCTGTTTGTAACGTGTGTGTTTTTTATAGACTAAACTCCTTGATTTCAGAAAAGCTGTCTGACCCTCCACCAATTCCTGAAACATGATTCTGCAGCCCTCTCCTTTCTCTGCCACTTCATTCCTAGTCTTATCTTTCAGCACAGGGAAAGCCTCCCCTTTCTCTAATATATGCAGTCCCACAGAAGATGTGATCAGGAGAGCTCAGATTTTTTTTGTTTTTATTTGGGAATCTGATTGTGTCCTGGCAGTCTCATGTGAGAGGTGGAGGCATGGCTATTTTAAGAAACAACCTGTTCTCCTGGAGGTCTTTGTGATTTAAAGGACTTTCTAGACTTCCCAACATAAGATCTAGTGTTTAATTGGATACTACTATATTATATATTCCGGGAAATTGGAAATCTCAGGCCGTGACCCCATCACTCCTGCAATTACTTTGCCGCTGGGCTGAGATGCAGAATCTCTCTCAAACAGTTGTGATTTTGTGATGCTATATATTTTTCCTGCTCCTACTATATTAAACTTTAATTGGCCATCTGTTTAGAAGAAGTTTAATTTGAACATCAGTAACTTTCAAACTGTTTATTCAAATGGATGCCTAAGAGCACATGTGGATTTGGAGTTTTCAAATGTATTTCCTCCAGAGATGAGGGGGAGAGTGTTAGTGGAAAGAATCCCTCAAAGAGAAAGGGAAGAGAGAGCGCACAGATTTGTCCTTATCTGGAAACTAGATTTGATGCCAGTTGGGGAAACCCAGCTGTGGGATGTTTGAATGGGTCTCAGATTAAATCCTATTGTATTTTTTCTGGAAAACAAATACAACACAAGGAACAAAGCCACCCTCCTTGGAGACCTTTTCTGGGTCTCATCTGGGGCTTCTACTTGAATCTGTTACAGAGTTCAGAAGAACCTGGTTCAAGATTTTTCTCCATTACCCAACTAAATTAACAGAGTCCTCTGCATTATGTGGCTCTGCTATACCTGTCCGGGAATTATACCCCTTGGCCATTATAGCAGTAGGTCCAATACAGTGCTGCAGAAGCAGCTCTTCCAACAGCTCATAAAATGAATTATATTTTGGAGGGATTTATCCTGTTACATCTCAATAATCTATATTCAGCAGATATCCCAAGCTAAGCAGGGATGGGTCTGATCACTATATGTAACCAGAATAATCACAGAAATGAAAGGTAGAAAAGACTTATTAGCTCAACTAATCTGTTACAATTACAAATACTGGATTATTCATTCTTCCCAGACTGTTGGTTTGTCCAATCTAACTTTAAATGTCCTGAGCAATGAGTCTTCTAATACTTTGTTTGAGAGACTATTCAGCCTATATTTTTATTTTCTTAATTTCATCCTGTTGCTATTAGGATTAAACTAAACAAAATAACTGATATTACTGTAATAATGTGTGTAAATGCACATGACTACAATAAGGAAAATCTGTTGGAGCTTTGCTCTTTCAAACAAAAAATTGAAATGATAGAAATGCAAAACTTAACACACCCTTAATTCTGCCTTTCTATCCTTGCCAATTTACCTTTCAAAATTAAGCCACTTTATGACTATGCATCATGGGCTTGGCAGGGGAGAGGGGCATGAGGCTTATAGAGTGAATACCAGATTGTCCAATACACTACTAGAAATGTACCACCTATCCATTGTGTAGTTGACTTTGACATAACTACAGGCTGTCCTCCAATTCACCTCTGCTTGCCTGAACCCACCATCTCCCCTCTTACCCTTTATATACACATGCAAGACTAGTCGACACACAGCCAGCTTTCCAGTATAGTTCTTTTATGTCAGATATTGGAAACTGTTATCTTTTAGTGTTTTTCAATAGTCAGACTCCTTGGAGCTGCATACCTTGAAAATACTGTATACTGTTGTTTCACCCAGGTAGACCATGTTTAAATGATGCTGGACCTAAACATAAGGCCACAGTTACAGTCATCTGAAGTCTCTGTGTGAATGGACAAAATATACCCAGTTCCATAGTCCAAGCAATAGGGGGTGAAAGTCAATATATTTGAGGTTTAAGATAACTCCCTGTGGTACTTAACAAAATCATATATTTTCGGATGAAGCATAAAGCCAGGGGCCTGACATCTTGTAGAGAGACAATGCTGTTCATGTGGGACTGGGTACCAGGAAATCGTATGTTTTAATCCTGGTTCTGCCACTTTCTGTGTGACCCAGTCCAGGTCTTGTCCACTATGTTCCTCAGTTTACCCACCTGTAAAAACTGGCTTAATATGTACCTTACAGGTGGTATGAGACTTAATTAGTATTTCTACAGTGCTTGTAAGATTAAAGTGCTAAATTGTGTTATGGGGGCCATTAAAGGAGTCATGGTACTTTTCACAATAGCTAACGGTAGGAATGGAGGGGACATATTAGCCTCAATTTCCAATGTGGGTAAATTACATGCTGCAAACCTAAAATGGGGGTGGGGGAAGGATAGCTCAGTGGTTTGAGCATTGGCCTGCTAAACCCAGGGTTGTGAGTTCAATCCTTGAGGGGGCCACTTAGGGATTGGGGCAAAATCAGTACTTGGTCCTGCTAGTGAAGGCAGGGGGCTGAACTCAATGACCTTTCAAGGTCCCTTCCAGTTCTAGGAGATGGGATATCTTCATTAATTTATTTTATTTTTATTTATTTACAACTGGGGCTAGTGTTCAGTTTCACATTGTTTGGTACTGTTGTGGAGAGGAGGTGAAGGCTGCATATTAGTAGTGTGTGTCAAACACAGATTAAAAGGATTTTCAGATGGAAGGTGCTGTATAAATGTAAAATGTTTGTTCTTAGTGCATACTGTTCACTATTCTCTCTCCATATGATCTTCATACCTGACTCCATTCACTGGCTGGCTGGAGTGTGAGGACAGTAGAGAGCGATTTACCGCCCATCACCATGCTCTGGAGCACTGACCCAAAGGGGGCTCCCCCGTCACCCTCAGGAAGCTCAGCACTAGAGCGCGCTGCAGGGACAGGCTCTGCAGTCTCGCGCGTGCCGGCGACGGGGGAAGCGCTGGGGCAGTGACGAGCGGCCTGCACGAGGCAGGCTTAGGGCGCCGTGGTGCGCGCCGGGGGGAGAGCTCCGCCGCGCCGCCATCAAAGACTACATCCCCCACAATGCCCCATGGCGCCGCCCGGATGCCGCGCATGCGCAGCGGCGGCGAGACTCGGTGCTGCTGTCGGCGATTGAAGCGGTCGGTCTCTGGCGGCTGCCGCAGGGAGGCGGCTGAGGCGGCTGCGGACTGGGGGGCGCCCTCCTCCCGGCCGGGGGGAGCGGCACGCGGAGCAGGTGAGCCGGAGGGGGCGGGGAGGCAGATGGACAGACCGACCGATGGAGACAGACGTGGCTGAGGCGAGGTCCGAGGGGCGGGCGGACAGACGGACGGACGGACAGGAGAGCGGGACGAACGCGCGGAGCGGGGCGGGGGGCAGCCGGCGAGGGACCGGCCGCGGAGCAGGGCGGGCTGGACCCCGAGAACAGCCCAGCCGGGGGCGAGGGCAGCGCCCTGGGCTCTGTGGCGGGGACGGCGCCTGAGGGACTGAGAGCAGCGCGGCTGGCCGGGCAGCCCGGGCCCGCGGGGATGCCTGGCTGAGAGCGCACAGAAAGCGGTTCTCTGGCGTGGGCCGGGGGAAGAGTGGCCAGATGGGCCACGCAGCCTCGATAAGGAGCCCTCTGGGAATGGGGCACGTAGTCTCTCCCTCTAGCCACGCTGCTGCTCCGCAGCTTGTCCCCTAATGCCTGTAACCCTGAGGGCTGGGCAGTGGGCAGGAATACCCTCTTACCTGGGAGCCCTCCACAGAGGTGGCTTATTCACAGAGACCTGTGTGTCTGTTGGCTCAGATGGGCACCCTTCATATACAGGGGTGTTTTCCTTTTCCTACACACCCACATTCCACTTCGGTATGCTTCCTCCAGATTTCAGCTGTGGTTTGCAGTTAAGAGAATTCGACCCGGAAGGTACGAATCCTACCAAATGGGTCTGTTTGAATACAGCCACCTTGCCAGGAGCGGAAATGTTAACAAAATGTTCCCCTCCTATGTTTCTGGATGACCAAAACCATACTTATAATTTCTAGCAGCAAGGGGAGGGCTGGACCCAGGTCTGTTGGTAGGGTAGGCTTCTGTCCCGCCTCTGTATTCATATCCCTTCCCGCGCCACTGAGGTGACTTCAGGGTGGTCCCTTCTCTACAGCCCCTAGGAAGGTTCCATTTCACCTGATCTGGTGACTCAGGGGCTGCACTGCAACTTTCTGACTCATTTTATACAATGATTCATGACTGGATTTAATTAGGTTTGATGGGGCATCTTCTCCTGCCTTCTCTCTGTCCATCTTTTCTTTTGGTCCTTTCTTGCTCCCTCTCTGTGCCCTTGTCCCTCTTCTATTTGGTTTTATTTAGACTTGCCTAGAGGCTGCTCATGAATTACAGGTATACTATTGTTTTCCCTTGGTTGTCGCTAATCCCCATTGGTCAATTTCTTGGCCTTTTTGCCACTAATCAGAGCTTGCCTGCCTTATATTTCCCCTTGTTCTCAGTTTCTGTTCAGATATGCCGAGAGGAGAGACTGACTCCTGTTCTGTCTGGTGTAAAGCTGGGGGGTGAGGAAAGAGGAAGACCAGCAACATATGGCAATAGCCTCCAGGTTTGGGGCATGAATGGGTGTAATGCAAACCCTTTGAAGTGGCATGTCTGCTCATTCTAAATGGAAACAGAGCAGCTGATGTTGGTAATGCAGCAGTCCGGCTATTTAGAGAGTAGGGTTTGCCAACAATACCCCTAGGAAAGGTGAAAGTAGACTTGACTTCTGAGACTTACAAACAAAGGAGATACCATGAGTATAACTGGTCTGGTTCATCACTTCCTACGACAGCATTATTGGGTCAGTCAGTCCCAAGTCTTCCCCTTGGCAGTGCCTAGTTCCTGATGCTTGAAAAATGAGTGGAGAAAACAATGAGAATGTAGCAGGCCAAACGTACAAAGTTGTAGTAAGGAAAAAGATCCTTTCTCATTCCCACAGGCATGAAATATGATCACTCTTACATCATACCATGATAGCTGTTAATAGTCCTAATATAGTCCAGCTTCTTTGAGAACATGCATATAAAGTTCTGGGCCTAAGTAGTTTAACATGTGGCATGTGTTATAAAGGAGCATTTCTAGTAGATCCTGGACAGTGGTCTGGGTGGGAGTAGCCTTATATGTTATGTTTTTAGATTTTAGAAAAGCAGAGTTCTGAAAGGAGTCATCTGACTGTGGCCCTGAATACATCTCTTAAATTGCAGCTCCACTCAGCAGAGTGATGTTCAGCAGATCTGCTGCCCGGGTTTATTCAGAGTCACATCTGCTGAATCTAGTGCTGCCTTTTGCTCTTGTTAGCCCCACAGAGCCAACAAAGCTACAAGAGAGTGAACTGGATGGAATATGTTCTTCCTTGTGCGTTGTCAACAGACTTACAGGTCCAGTCAGTTAAATCTGTGCAAATCCATCAGAGGCCTTGGAAGGTACAAGTGTCACTAAGGCCGTAATTTGACTTGCAGGGCTTTTTATTACTGGTGATGTTGCATGAGCAAAATAAAACACAGCTTGACCCTGGTGTCTCAGGGTGAGTTTGCAGGGCTGGCAGAAGAAAAAATCTTGTAGTCTGCAAATCCCTGGCCTGAGGTTTCCTTTCACAGAGCTGTCATTGTGATGAATGGGTGGGCTTTTCAATCTCCAGGTTTAGGGTGTGATAAATGATTTAGGCAGATGCTAGAGCCTCTCATGATTCTACCTGGCCAGCATGTCTCTCCTGCACAGAGTCATTTGTCTGCTTTGGAGCCCGGTAGATAAAATATCACTCCTTTTTTTGTATTTTAAAATGAATGTTAAAGTGCAGTTCTACTCTGAAAAATGACTCTATGTTGGCATCCTGGACTTCCATGTTCATTGTATCTCAATGGCTCCATAATCAGATGTGCACAGTGTATAATTTTTTTTTTTCTGTGCCAGCCCTACCATGTCAAACTGTGATCTGCAAGTCAAGCTAGGTTCTTCCTGGCTTATTCATTATCACCAGGCAACAAGATTCTGTCCTCTCGTGCGTTATCTTCAAAGTGAATCAGAAGTTTGAATGTGGCCTTGCAATTAGAAATGTAATTAATCATTCTGTTGCTTTTGCATGAGCCAGGATGGGCTGAGTGATGAGCCTGCAGGGCTCATAAAACCTTTATTTTTCTTGCTGTTCTAATGAGACAACTGCTGCACATAGGGAGCAGATTTGTTGCATAAGAAGATGGCGTTTTAAATTAATTACATTTTTGACCATAATTACACTTTCAAAGAGGTGCATAAAAGTCTCTGGCAAACTTCTATAGTAGACTCATGCTGGGAAGAGACAGGGAGTTCCAGTTTGCCTTTCTTTGGTTGTTAATTCTAGGTCTTGATTCATTCTACCAGCTATAGAGCTCTGGATTTGTGTGATAGGAGGCAAAGGAGAGGTCTGGTCTTCTCTTTACTTTCCTCCTGCGGCAAACATACAATCAGTCTCCTTAATTCACAATGATTTCAGTGATTGGGGACCATTTAAGTACTGAGTGTTTTCCCTACATTCTAGATCCTGGCAAGCCACCATCCTGCTGTGCCCACTCACCCACATAGCTCTGCCATGAAACCCCAATTTTGACCTGGCACACCTCCTGCTATTCCAGTCCAAGGATCCCTTTGGAGCAGTGACTACCCGATCATCAGCAGACTTTTGTGAGGTCTGATGTGATGCGTAGGGGGAACGAGGATGAAGCCATTTAAACTCCTTTAACTGTTGCTCTAAATCACTTGGTCACTAGAGATAAAGTCAGAGGCTTAATCCACTGTCATTGCATCATTCCTGTCCTTATACTGTATTTACAGCAACCCAAAACACTGCTAGGCTAGTAGGTTATAAACCTTGCAGAGATATTTCCTGGAATGAATCAGGTCTACAAATATAATAGAAACTGTTTAATCTGGATGTGATAAGGGACGAGATCCATGGAATTGTGCATAGGTGTAAAAACTTAACTGGGTGTCATGCTGCGAGGGAGGGCAGCACCTTTCATTGTCTGTTACAGGCCCTCCCTGGACCTTGTGTTTCCTTTCTTCCAGTTGCTTGTTCCGCCTTCTTCAATTGCTAGCTTAATTATGGTTGGGAGGAAAACTCCGGTTCCACAGGCACTCACAGCAAATATTGACTTGAGGAGCAAATGGCACTTACAGATCCGGGATATGCTACTACCTGACCTGAGTGGGAAGGGGAGATGCAAGGGTGAGGATGGGAGTTGCTGTAGCGGATTTGATTTGGTGAACCCTGATTCAAATTCTAAAGCAAAAACTTTTTGTGAGGGCTGGAGGAGATGGACTAGAACAAATACAGATTTTTCATCTCTCATTTCTGTGACGGGGAGGTTCAGTCTGGATGTTTGAAGTTGACACGCTCAACATGCAGTTTTAAAATACATACTGAGAGAGCTTTCCGGTTCCACATCTGTCTCCAAGTCCCCGAGCCAATGTTTATGTCTTTACAGTCACACTTTCCTCTTTTCTAAAATGTTTCTTTCTGTCCTGTTGCTGTATGAAAGGCTCACAAAGAACAGGGGAAACAGTGGAACTAACTATATGCGAAGTGCTGTCATATGCACAAATTAAGCCGAGGGGAGGGGCATTTTTCCCTTGCTAACTTCTTTCAGTGATAGTAGATATTACTCTTAACACAAGCAGGTAAAAAATAATTCCAGTGTTCTCAGCTGATTGTGTCGCTTTAACGATTTCCATTGATTGCTCTTTTTATTATGCTCTAATAAATTTGTTAGTCTCTAAGGTGCCACAAGTACTCCTGTTCTTTTTGTGGATACAGACTAACATGGCTGCTACTCTGAAACCTCTTTTTATATTGTTACTGAAAACCTAGGTTTATTGGCTTTTGTCTTGCTGAAGACTTGTTGGGAAACTTGCTAGATGGGATGCTGGTTTGTTACTCCTTTCTAAATGGATTCTTATTGTTATATATATAAAAAATCAATTGAGGAAGGGCACTCCTGAGTGGAAGTTTCCCTTCTTGTGCTAAAGACCCTGGGCAGCCAGTGCTGGAAAGGAGCTCATATCTGACTCTAGACCACCAGTCTGCTTCACATCCAACACTGAGCTGCTGTCATGTGAGAGTTAACTGGAGATCATATGGCAAAGGGGGTGACCAGGTAAAACAAACACACAATAGGAGACTGTTATCTGGGTGTTTGCATAAAACCAGATAATTGAAAGCTGTTTCCTATTGCAGCTGAGAGAGAGAGAGCAGGAATATTAACAGCTGGCTCAGCAACGTGAAGCGGAAGTTCAAGTGAATTTGCAGCTGTCTTTTCCACATCTCCATTTTTAAAGGAAAACTGCACTATTTAAAAAAAAAAAAATTAACTGTATACAGTAAAAGCTGTGTTATCCGGAACTTTACCAACCGGAAAGCTCTAGAAACGGGCATTTCTGATCTCTCCCAATACAAATCTTCAATCTAGTAACCAGGACCAATGCCGAAGCTAACCGGAATCGATGCTGAAGTTATTTGGGACCCAAGTATTTCCGAGAGCAGTCGGACTACGCTCGAGTTAGCCAAGAAGAGCTGAATGCTGTTCTTTCTGTTTGTATCCGCCATTGTGATTGGTCGGTTTATTATTCTGTGTATTGTCCTGTGTTTATCGTAAAATATCAACGCCACCCTACCATCATGGCATCCAAAATACCAGCAAAAAGCAAAGGAAAGAAACGTAAGAGAGTTGTGTTGACATTAAAACAGAAAATAGATATTTGTACACGTCTTGAAAAGGGCGAGAATAGGAATGTTTTGATGCAAGAGTACAATGTTGGCTCGTCCACAATATACGACATCAAGGCTCAGAAAGGACAATTGCTCAAATTTTTTGCTAGTTGTGAGTCAAATAAAGCTGTTGAACAACGCCATACTCTGCATATGCCTAAATTAGAGCAACTAGACAGTGTTTTATATGAATGGTTTTCATTGAAACGATCGGAGGGTGCCTCTATATCTGGTCCAATGCTCATTGAAAAGGCAAAAGATTTTTATAAGCAAATGCAATTGACTGAGCCATGTGCATTTTCTGATGGATGGCTTTCATGCTTTAAACTTCGTCACGGCATTAGAAAGCTAGATGTACCAAGCGAACAAAAATCGGCTGACCGTGAAGCTGCAGAAAAATATTGTGAATTTTTTAGAAATTTAATTGCTGAACATGATCTATCCCCTGAACAAATTTATAATGCTGATGAAACTTGCCTATTTTGGCGATGCTTGCCAAATTCTACCCTAGCAGGTGCAAGTGAATCTAAAGCTGCTGGTTTTAAGCAGAATAAAGACAGACTAACTGTTCTTACGTGTGCTAATGCTGCAGGCTCGCATAAAATAAAACTTTTGGTGATTGGGAAATATAATCATCCTAGAGCTTTCAAAGGTGTTGCACATTTACCTATTGTTTACAAAGCGCAAGGTAATTCATGGATGAACAAAGAAATTTTTTATGATTGGTTTCATCATGTTTTTGTACCTGCAGTGAAAGAACATTTTAGAAAAATAAGCTTACCTGAAGATAGCAAAGCTATTCTATTGCTAGACAATTGTAGAGCTCACCCTCATGAAACAGAATTAGTGTCTGGTAATATTTTTACCATCTTCCTGCCTGCTAGTGTTACTTCATTGATTCAACCTATGGACCAGGGCATCATCCAGAATATGAAATGTTATTACAGAAGAGATTTCCTGAGAGAGTTGATCAATCATGAAGGCACTATACAGGATTTTCAATCTCGTTATAATATAAAAGATGCAATTTTTAATGTTGCTTGTGCCTGGAATTCTGTTAAAAGTGAAACATTAAGGAGAGCTTGGATAAAATTGTGGCCTAGTGTTATGTTTGCAGAAGTGTCTTCTGATGAAGATGAATTTGAAGGCTTTAAAGTAAGAGTTAGAAAAAATACATTCGCACAAATTCTTGAAATGGTGAAGGATACTCCTTCTTCACACCCCATCAACAAACTTCATGAAAGTGAGCTAGAAGAGTGGGTTGAAGCTGACAAGGGGGTTGAAGTGACACATACTGTTATTGATACAGAAATAATAGAGACTGTTTTGAATACTGAAAAGTCAAAGGACACTGATAAAGACAGTGAAGAAGATGATTTTAGTGAAGAGGACAAAATAACTTGGGGAGAGGCTGCTTCAGCTTTTGATACAATAATTAAATTTGCAAAAAGGCAACCATGTTATACTGCCCAGGAGGTTATGCAATTGCACATTCTGCACTCTACTTTTATGCAAAAGAGTCAGAAGACAAGTAAGCAAGCTGATATAAGGGATTTAGTCAAAAAAGCAGCTTCCAGGGTGTGTCATGGGGCCAGTACAGATTCAGCCCAATCTGCTACACCTTCTACAGCTACAATGATAATTGATGTTGATAATGATGACCCTGACGGCACTGCAAGATCCTGAAGTGCCTTCTGAATTGTCAAAGAAAGATTAAATTATGTTCACTATAGTTTTAGTTATTTTTAGTTATCTGGGTGTACGCCATACGCTGCCCATAGTGATATGTAGTGTCATAAAATAACCTACTGTATAGAAAACTTTACCTGTATACACCTAAGTGCTTCAAGAAACCAACCACTCTGCAGTGCAGTACTACTACTGGATTGGTGAGTATCTGTATACTATTTTATACGTATATTTATATGTATATTAATTTTATTGTATTCTGATTGTTTGAACCTTGGTATTCCATTGGTAAGTATAACTCTTAAGGTATGTCTATACTACCCACTGGATTGACGGGCAGCGGTCGATCCAGCAGGGGTTGATTTATCACGTCTAGTCTAGACGCAATAAATCGATCCCCGAGCGCTCTCCCGTTGACTCCTGTACTCCACCGCTGCGAGAGGCGCAGGTAGAGTCGCCAGGGAAGCGGCAGCAGTCAACTCACTGAAATGAAGACACCGCGGTGAATAGACCTAAGTACATTGACTTCAGCTACATTATTCACATAGCTGAAGTTGCATAACTTAGATCGATTCCTCCCCCCCCAGTGTAGACCAGGCCTTAGTTAACCGGAATTTTTGACTAACTGGCACCTCCATTTCCCCAGCATGCCAGATAACAAAGCTCTTACTGTATATCCTTGTATAGTGAATAGTTACACACTTGACAAAGGTACTGTAGCTGGAACACTACAGTCAGCTGTAGTTGAGGATGTTTGTTTCCAGTTACAACTTTCTGTTTGTCACACATATAACTGTCCATACTTTCACTTGGCAAGTTGGAATTTTCTCTACGCAGAGATGACTTTTTTGTGTGTGTGTGGAAGTTTGAACAGAAGGGGTTCAACTGTTTTCAAGTGGCTGGGGGGTGACAGTCCGGGTCTGGACACCCCAAGAGGAGAATAGGGGGTTAAATCTCCTCCCAAAATAATCAGTTGAATAAACAGATTGTATACAATGTCATTTTGCTATAAAATATGTTGAGTAAGGTCTTTTGTGAAAGCTTGTAATGTTCTGAACATGAACGTCATTATGATAGATATAGATATATATACACACACACACACACACACACACACACACACACACAGACTGTGGCTATGAATGTATGTATTTGTGTATATATAAAACTTTTCATAATTTGTGTTGCAACATTCAGCTCCATCTCGCAGTGGGGCAGTCAGGCAGGGAAGGGGCTGCCTCCCCAACCAGACGAGACTAGCTCCAAGCACCTAGAATTGTACAACCCAGGAAAAGACAAATGATGGACCATTAAAGTTAATGGGGAAAACATTGAAACAACCTGAAACTGAAAAGAAAACACCAATCTTGGAAAACTACGGGCTAGCCTACACAGCCAACGTTAAAGCACTGCCGCAGCAGTGCTTTAATGTGGCTGTGTAGTCGCACTTTACAGCGCTGAAACTTGCATCGCTCAGGGGGGTGTTCTTTCACATCCCTGAGCGATGAAAGTTTCAGTGCTGTAAGTGGCAGTGTAGACCAGGCCTAAGAAACGAGGGAGTTTTTCCCACTTCGAATATCAATAGTGACTAAAGAAGAAAAGAAACCTGAAAACTTCTTAAAAAGTGAAGGGTTTGAAGTGAGGGCCAGTCACTTGGCAGGTATTGTCCATGAAATCTGGATCTTCTGGGACTGGGTACGCTGGGAAACAGTGGAGGCAATAGGTAACTTGTGTTAGAAAAGGTATTTTTATCTAATTCAAAAGTATAAAGCCTGAAGTTGCACCTTTGTTTGTTTTCAGTGTAATTTGTGTATGTTTGTTCTCCCGCACTACTTCCATTTCTTGAATATGATATTTCTATTAAATACACCTTTTGTTTATTTTTTGCCTCAAGCATGTCTCTGGTGTGCAAACTGTTGTGGAGAGCATATGCCAAAGCAAGCTGCCAGCTGGGGATTAGTTTCACACCTTCGGGGGAGATGAACCAGAGGGGAAAAGTCCCAAGTGTCTGGTAGTTAAGAACTCAGGGTGGCTGGATTTGGGGAGACACAGGACTGGAAGTGCTGTTGGCGTCACCCTGCAAGGTGTAACTAGGCTGGTGGAAACCAGGGTGAGAATTTGAGTACATCTACGCTGCAAAATATTCCCGCATCAGTGAGTCTCAGAGCCCAGGTCAACTGATTTGTCCTCTCGCTGTGGGACTCACAATAGCAGTGCAGGTGTTCCCAGGGGGGCTGGAGCCTCAGCTCTGAGAACCAGCCCTCTCACCAGGTTTCAGAGCCCAGGCTCCAACCCAAGCAGGATTGTGAGCCCTGCAGTGTGAGCCCTGAAAGTCAGTTGACCCGGGCACTGAGACTTGCTGCTATAAGTGTGGGGATATTGGGGTTTTTTTCAATGTAGATGTACCTTTTGTGCTTGTGGGCAGGCTACTGGTGTCAGAGCTCTGAACCAAAACTGGACAGCATAAAGGCACTCCAGGTTACAGGGCAGGCTGTGACAGAACACTACTGGTGTGGATGTTCCCGAAAACACCGCAGGGGACTTCCATAGTATTTAACTATATCTGCTGATATTCTTGCCGTACGTTGTGGTTTTTTTGTGTTGGTCTTCTGGTGATAGTAGCTGTAGCACCAGAATGTCTAGACACTGGAAGTTGACTTTTTGCATGGAAATTGTTCTCAGATGGGACAAAGTGTGTTAGGTAAAAACTGGGTTTGATTTGAGAGAGTTCTGAGGGTTTGAAAGCTTGCACTTCCACGGATATAATTTCTTAGCGCTCCTTGCTGTGTTGTGGCTGTGGGAAGAGTGCATTGTGCGAATTGCATGGCTAACTTAGCTGCAATATTGAATGTGTGCATTTTGAACAAGCGCTGCAAGAGCTCTTGCTTTGTTCACTACCCGTTGTGTATAGAAATTATTTTATGGACCTGGTATACAGAGCAGTGGTGTCACTACAAGAGGAAACGTGTATTTGGGGTAATAGAAAAAATTGTATGGGACAGATTTTCAGGCATGTTAATCACCTACAGTTCCCACTGGCTGCAGTTAGAATTGTGGGTGTTCAGCACTACTGACAGTCAAGCCTACATGAGAAATAGCATGCAATCATGTAAGGACTGTCATAACTCAGACTCTTAGGGGCAGAGTTAAGGTTATACAGACAATACCCTAACTTTGGGATGCTGACCTTGCAGCCATAACATTTTCTCTCTCTCTTTTTTTTAAGGTAATTCATTACAGGACTTTTCCTGTAACTGGAATTTTCCAGTAAGATCCTCTGTATTTTCAGTATCCTATTACTTCTCTCTATAATGCAGGGGGCTCCACGGTGCTCAAATGCTATAATCCTCGTGCTCTTGGAAATGGGGACCCTCATCCTATGTTATCTTCACCGGCTTCTTAACAATCTGTCTCACAATTCATCCATTGTCACTCTAACTGGTTCATCCTGTCCCCTTCCCTGGCTTTCTGTCCATCTCTGAAATCCATTTAAATTGCACCTCCTGGTTTTGTATCAGCTGGAAGTTCCTTGGGGGTGGGGAGTACAGATTGTCTCCTGGAAGAGGTGAGGGCTGCTTTGGCCCGACATCGGTCAGTCAAGGGACTGCAGTTGTGGTATGGGGCCACAGGGAATGTGTAGAGCACATTGACCTTGACCTTTCTCCTCTAGCATGTACCCACTCCCCACTGAGCCCTTGATGTGCCCCAGAATCCTTTGCCCTAGTTCCCTGAGACATTTTACTGGAGCTGGGGCAGGGAGTGAACTGAATTCATGTTTTAATCTCTAAAGCAGCTTCGTGCTATGAATGTTTTTTCGTAATACTACTACTGCTAGGATTCATCACGATCAGGCAAATAGTTTAAGGGTGCCCCTAGCAGCTACTTGAGATGGATCAGATGAGCAGCTGTACTTAGGGGGTGGAGTTGTCCTCCCAAGACAATGCTGGACGCCCCCCTTGAGATCCGCTGGTGTGGAGAAATCTTTGCCCCACCAAGGTGGGGAGTCAGAGGGCTATTGTGGTATGGCTTTGGCACTTTCATGGTGAGACGCTTGGATCCTTGGACGGGTTCCAATTCACTGTCTCCCAGTGCATCAGCTGATGGCACCTTCCTGCTTTCCTGGCATGATTCATCCACCTCCACTCTGGCCTCTCACGCCCCTGGCAATGACAGGCCAGCAGCAGGGCTCTCTCTCTCTCAGGCAGGTCCCAGATGACTGCTTTCAGGAAGGTTTCCATAGCAACTGAAGTCAGGAAAAACCTGCCCACCAAGTTCAGTGCCTTACTATCCGGCCTATGTTTAGGGAGGGGTGCAGACAGGAGGAGCGGGTGTGGTGCTCAAGCAATTGGTGGGGAGAGGTAGGGTGACCAGATGTCCCGATTTTATAGGGACAGTGCCGATTTTTGGGTCTTTTTCTTATATAGGCGCCTATTATCCCCTCCCCCACCACTTGTCCCGATTTTTCACACTTGCTGTCTGGTCACCCTAGGGAGAGGGGACACTGTTAGACAGGACTGTTGTGACCGAGTGGTCAAGGAAAGGTACTGTGTTCCTGTGTGGCTGCACTGTGATGAGGAAGGAACCCACAGCAGCAGGCCTCTCCCTCCTCCCTTCATTTCCTAGCAGGCTGGATAATTAACTTGGCTTCAGTTCACTTTTTCCTCCACAGCTGTGCCCAACCCACTGGGCTCGCCCCTCGTTAACATGCAGCTGACGGGCTGTGTGCCCTGGGGCTGTGCCACAGGTTGGGCTGTGCAGAGTCTGGGACTGAGAACAGCAGCATTGTAAAATGCTCCCCACTCAGGTGCTTGAGGCACTGGTCAGTGATTCAGAGTGAACGTACGTAAACCACAGTGTAATACCAGGGAGTCTAAAGAAACCTAAAGGGACTCAAAAAAACAAGTAGGGCGAGGAGCCAAATTCCACCATGACCTAACCCCCCTGCAACTCTAATTGGCTTCAGTGAAGCTGCCTGTGCAAAGGGTAAGGTGACCATATGTCCCGTTTTGGCTGGGATAAGTCCCCCTTCTTTTTTTTTAAGCTCTGTCCTGGCCATCCCGATTTCCCCCCTCCTCCCCCCAAAAAAGTGGGCATTTGTCCCGTTTGCTCTTGCTGACTTGATCAGTTGGCAAAACTAAACAGGACAAGTGCCCACTTTTGGAAAAAAAAGGTTGGGATGCAGTGCAGAGGAGGTGACTGCAGAGATGCCAGTCCCCGCAGGGGAAGGCAGGGCTGGGGGGAGGGGGCAGCGTTCCAGCATGTGGGCCCCCGCAGGGTTCCAGCGACCAGGCAACAGCCTTGTGTGGGGGGAGAGGGGGAAGTGCAGGGTTCCAGCGATGGGCAACAGCATGGGGCGGGGGCCCCTCGGGTGAGCAGCTGGGAGTGCCCGTTTTCTCTTTGGGAACTATGATCACCTTAGCAAAGGGTAGGATGTGGCCCAAGCGCTCTACACCCGGGGCCAAATCACCTAAGACACAGTGGTAGCAACCTTTAAAAGGCAGTGTCAAAATGCGGCATGAGAGGGGGAGAAGTAGCCCCTTATGGAAAGCTCCTAACCAAACCTATCTGCCAGGTTTGGATGCTGCTAAAGCTCACGAGTAAAATGAGTTTGGAGGTTCTAAGCTCAGTTTTTGGTGGTGGCTTATTCACATTGCATAGTTACTGCATAGTTTTCCTTTTAGCTGCTCAGGAAAGACCCAGCACTGAAAGGGGAAGAGGGATGCAAGGCAGAATTCAGGGGGTTTAACAACTACATGTGGGAAGCAGTTGAGGACAGCATGGACAAGTTCTGTGCATAAGTTCCAAACAAGTTCTGCTCCTGAAAGAGAAGTTGATAGGTTTTTCTCACTACAGGTGGTGGAAATAACCAATATAGGTAGGTTCAGTAGATGAAGTTCTGCTGCTAAATTTGATTCTGAGCTACTCAGTGGTCCTGGCATCTGATCCCATTTAGACAGCTGTTCAGATAAGGAAGGAAGGAGCATTGTCATATATGTTCTCAAACAGCTGCTTTCCACTCTGTATCAATGGCCTACACGCTGCCCAGCTAGGGATCCTGAACCGTTATAGTTCCAGTGATGTTTGTCACTTGCCATTGGAGTTCAGCAGGTGCTGAAGACATGAGTCTTAATGGACCAAGTCTCTGTTTGGGAGTCTGGTATAACCTGGGATGCTTTTAAACAATTTAAAGTCCCAAATCTAGATTTTAGTGGGCTTTTATACAAAAAAGTTTTATAAAACCTGACAACTAATGGTATGACTTTTTTTTAAATTCAATGTAACAAGTCTATTTCTGGAGTGAAATCTTTCCTGCAGTCCTGGCAAACCCTCTACAAACCTGCACATGCTAGAGAGCTGAGAAATGAAGCCGAATAGTCCGGCTTCACTGTCTGAGCTGATAGAAGAGACCATCTTCCAGCCAATCAGGATTGTTCCCTACAGTGTGTTCTCCTGTGCAGGGCCCAGTTCATCTTAGGCCATGTCTACACTATAAAGTTTTGCTGACCCAAGTTACATTGGCATACAGCCGCTGCAGTCAGTATATCACTTGTGCACATGCATACTTGGCTGCATGCATCAGTGCTGCTTGTATGCACCAGGAGAGGTTGTGTCCAAGCACAGTGCAGTGCACCAGAGATAGGAATCCCAGTATGCATCCTGCTACCATTCAGCACGCTGTCTTTTGGGTAGTTTTGGTAACTCATGGTGGGGCAGAAATAAGTTGCGCAGGGGTGACTGAGAGCAAGGAGTCAATTTCCCATAATGTGATGTTCTCCATCCCATAATAGCTCTATCCTGTAATTTCCGCAGCTATTTTAAATTTCCCATGAATCCGCGCAGGACTTGTCACTGTCCACCATCTCTGACAGAAACATGGAGCCGACACAGCTCTGCACTATTGTCATGAGCATTGCAAGCACAAGACACACAATCCTCTGGTATTTGCAGAGCCAGAAGAAGAACTGTGGGAAACATTATGATTTCCTCATGGTCAGTTTGCTGTGGGACGTAGCGAGAACCAGTTTGGTGGCATTCATGGAGCAGCTGCCATGCCTGGTGGGATTGCTTTGTAATGCAGGTTTGGGATGATGAGCATTGCCTGCAGAACTTTTGGATGCACAAGGCCACATTTCTGGATCTATATGCCGAGCCACTCCAGCCATCCAACACAGGAATATCAAACTGAGAGCTGTACTGACAGTGGAGAAGCAAGTGGCGGTCATGCTGTGGAAACTTGCAATGCTAGATTACTACGAGTCAGTGGGAAGTAATTTTGGCATGGGAAAATCCACTGGGCTTGTTACTCTGGCTCTTCAGAGGCATCCACCGTGGTGTGACGGGTGGCGGTGGGGTCTCTGCTAAGTCTGGCATGCAGCTCTTTATAAAAGCAGCAGGTCGGGGGCTTAGCACCAGATTGACTGTTGGCTTCCCTGGCTTTCTGGTCTGCCTGCTGGTCCCTGTCGAACCCCTTCTCCTGCATCCCCCGAGCAATCTGCTTGTAGATGTCAGTGTTTCTTCGTCTGGATCGGAGCTGTGTCTGCACAGCCTCTTCTCCCCACTGGCTCAGGAATTCCAGTATTCCCTGTCTACTCAGGCAGGAGCGCATCTGGAGCGTGTGGCTGGCATGGGCAGTTGCACTCAACAGTGGAGAGCTGCTGGGTGTGCTCATCGAGCTGGGCAATCAGGAAAAGGCTTTTCAAAAATGCACAGGGCTTTAAGTGGGGGCGGGGACCTTCCCGTCAATGTAACCTCTGGGCAGTGGAGTTAACAGTTGTGGACAGCTGTGGGAGGACTGTTAGGGTCGACATAGGTAATGCGGTGTCTACCCTTGTGCTGCGTTGACCACCGCTCTGAGAGCTGGTGTTACTGTGTTGGCATAACAGAGCACTTAGATAGGTAGGAGACAAATTTAAGTGTAGAAACATGCATGATTAGGTCAACAGAAGGTGGCTTACGTCAACCTAACTTTGTAGTGTAGACCAGGCCTCAGACTTTGCTGAGTGATGAGACTCCGACTTCATCCCTTGGGAAACTATTCCACAGCTTAGTAGACCTCACTCTTATGAAATGTTTCTCTCTCGCTTATTACTCCTAGTTATATCCCCTTGTACCACTCAGAACAATTCCTCTACAGCCTCAAGGTTTCACCCTTTGTGTTGTGCACATATTCTAAAGCTTTCCCTGTAATTCCTGGTGTACGGTTAGCAGCATTCCCTCCAGTCTTGAATCATGCTCTGAATTCTTTCCAGGTCATGTTTTCCTAGTGCCCACCATTAAATGCAGGATCCTGAGTGTGTTGTAAAATTAAGCAAACAGCTTCTATGGTGAGAGGCAACTTGATTTTTGATGTTGTTTTCCCTTTAAATCGGACATGATTTTAGTATCACAAGGATGGTGTAAAGAGATCATTTTACCCTTGGTTGTGTCCCTTTGTCACTCAGGTCAGAAAGGAATTTCCCCCAGGCCATGTGGACAGGTCTTGGGTTGAGGGGATTTCATCTTCCTGTGGAAAATTGTTGGGGGGTTGTTCATTAGGAGCAACTGGGACACAGTTGACCCCAGATGTTGAATGAATACTCTCATGAACACTTCTGTTTTTTCTACCTTATTTTTTTTTCTTGTAGCAGAGCAGTGACCTAAGACTTTTTGGAGGGCAGCACGCCTAGAGATACACGCCGCCCTTCATCACGCACACTCCTCCAGCACCATGTCAGGTAAGCAGAGGATGCCAGGCCTTGGAGCATATTTTCCTGCCTATGTCTGAGGGGAGGGCCAGCAACAATACAGCTCTATTGAAAGAGCCTGTTTGTTCTTTTTCACATGGCTGGTAAGTTACTGTCTCAAGGAACCATTTCTCCTTTGAGTGATGGTCCCTATTGTATTCCATTGTGGGTTTATGCATGCGCCTGGAGTCAGAGAATCTGAAAGCAGTGTCCGTTGGTGCGTGCATGCGCCCTGGCTAACCTCATGTCTCCGACCAGCGGGATAATGGGTGTGGCAGACCAACCACATCTCCTGTTCCTTCTTACTGCCACATGGTCTGGGTCAGAACCATTCTGGGTTCATAGCTTTGGCGTTCGCTTACAAAATAAGATTTAGATCTAACATTGTTAATAGTTTTTAGCAGCTTATACAGTTTTATAATGTAGTGTTTTTATAGATGTTGGTGTTAGACTCTTTTCGAGGGGGAAACGTTCACCTCCCTGTAGCCCATATGGGTAGTGGACTACGCCCAAGACTCTGGGCTTCAAACTTTGCGCTTCCCGCCTGCAATCCTTCTCAGTCAGCAGTGACCACTAGCACTGCCTTGGGGAAGCTCACGTTGCACTGAATTGCAGTGTCTGTGGGTCATTCCCCAATCATATCCAAGAAAGGTGGGAACTTTGTCTTTGGAAACACCTCATGGAGAAGACCATGCGTCCTCAATCAAAATGAAGGTAAGGAACCCTCCCATACATCAGCCTTATTCACCAAGGAGTACGCCTCCTGCTGCAAAGTCCAAATCTGATGGAAGCTTGTCAGGAATCAAAGAAACTCTCATAAGCATGAGAGTAAGTCTTCTTCTAAATCCACTTCAAAGAAGTCGGATTCGGCTCAGAGCAAGCCCATCAGCTTGGCCTAAGGGAACTTAGTATGTCCTGAGTTCCAGATGCACGAGAAGAAAGCCCACAAACATTGGGCTACATCAGTACTGGACCACGATCGGTCAGTACCGTCATCCTGGGCACCTCCCAAGCCCCAGGATCTGCTGGCACTGACTAAGACTGATTATCACCAACTTCGCCTATCCATGGCACCATCTTCCTCAAAAGTAAAACAATCTCCTCTGGCTCCAGCAGCTTGGACAGATAGAACCCCTTTTACACCGGGAGAACGGACTCCCTTACTGCTCCACCGGATGTTTTTGCTCTCCCAGATCCAGAATCTTGGGGCTCTGTTCACACATTTGTGAGATGTTACACCCTGGTTCAGGACTCCTCTGCTGATGCTTCCTTTGGGACGGCGATCCTTTACTCCGCTCTACTGTCTGCCTCCTCACACCCTTCTCCTACTTAAGTACCGCTTGTCAGTCACCTACAATGGAAAACAATAGGGACCATCACTCAAAGAAGGGGAGGTTACTTACCTGTAACTGGAGGTTCTTCTGAGATATGTGGTCCCTATCAGTATTCCACAACTTGTTCTCCTTCCCCTCTGCTTCGGATCTGATTTACACTAGAGAAGAAACTGGACAGATGCTCAGTCTGCCCTATGCTTTCGACCCTCTGTCGGAGGCACAAGGTGAGCCATGGCGCATGCATGGACCAATGGACACTGCTTTCAAGTTCTCTGTCTCCGAGTGCATGGTGTGCATACGTAAACCCACAGTGGAATACAGATAGGGGCCGCACACCTCGAAGAACCTCCAGTTAGAGGTCAATATCCAGAGAAATTAATTTATTTTAACGTGCTGCTTTGGTTGGGAGACCAACTGTAAAAATGCCTCTTCCTTCCCCCCAAATGATCCTGCCCATGTTCAATTGGTATTAATCCAGTTCTCCCCACTATGCCACACGGAGCCCTGCAGAAGCTGCCCCAGCCATGGGACATAGAGGGAGAGAGGCTGGAATCTATTCTGCTTCATGCATCATCATCACCACTTTGCTCAACTCTGTTCCTATCCAGGATCTTTCCCTCATGGTGGATTTGATGTTGTATGAAGCCAAAAAGAGGAAAAAGCTTTGTTCAGAGATGTGTAGTGGAAGTTCTCTCCCACTTTGTTCCAACTACCAGCTGATCAGTCTGGGGTGGGAAGGAGGCTGCGGGGTGGTTCAGCCTTGGTCGTCTGATCCTTTCAGTCCAAGCCTTAGTAAACTATGACCATGTCTACACTCCAGGCGTGACAGTGGCACATCTACACTGCTGTAGTGTAGGCTCTTTCCACAGCGACTGAAGGGTTTTTTGTTGGGGTAGGTAATCATAGACGATTAGGGTTGGAAGAGACCTCATGAGGTCATCTAGGTCCGACCCCCTGCTCAAAGCAGGACCAACACCAACTAAATCATCCCAGCCAGGGCTTTGTCAAGCTGGGCCTTAAAAACCTCTAAGGATGGAGATTCCACCACCTCCCTAGGTAACCTTTTCCAGTGCTTCACCACCCTCCTAGTGAAATAGTTTTTCCTCTTATCCAACCTAGACCTCCACCACTGCAACTTGAGACCATTGCTCCTTGTTCTGTCATCTGCCACCTCTGAGAATAGCCGAGCTCCATCCTCTTTGGAACCCTCCTTCAGGTAGTTGAAGGCTGCTATCAAATCCCCCCTCACTCTTTTCTTCTGCAGACTAAATAAGCCCAGTTCCCTCAGCCTCTTCTCATAAGTCATGTACCCCAGACCCCTAATCATTTTTGTTGCCCTCTGCTGGACTCTCTCCAATTTGTCCACGTCCTTTCTGTAGGGGGGGCCCCAAAAGTGGACGCAGTACTCCTGATGTGGCCTCATCAGTGCTGAATAGAGGGGAATAATCACTTCCCTCAATCTACTAATACAGCCCAATATGCTGTTAGCTTTCTTGGCAACAAGGGCACACTGTTGACTCATATCCAACTTTTTGCTCACTGTAATCCCCAGGCCCTTTTCTGCAGAACTGCCGCTTAGCCAGTCGGTCCCCAGCCTGTAGCAGTGCATGGGATTCTCCCGTCCTAAGTGCAGGACTCTGCACTTGTCCTTCTTGAACCTCATCACATTTCTTTTGGTGCAATCCTCCAATTTGGTCATTCTGGACCCTATCCCTATCCTCCAGCGGATCTACCTCTCCCCCCCCAGCTTAGTGCCATCTGCAAAAATCCACCTTTCCGAGCAGAAGTAGCTAGATCAACAGAAGAATTCTTCCATGGACCTAGCTGTGTCAGCACAGAACAGCACTCAGGGGTGTGCATTCTGAGCGCCATAGCTATGTTGACCTAACTTTTAGGTGTAGACCAGGCCTGTATCCAGCAGGGACAGTCTTAGATTCTCTCACCCCACATTCGCAGCCCTTCCCCATCTCACTTTTATTCTCCTCACAACAGTTCCTTCGGTGCCATCCATCCATGAGGGAAGTGCTGCTGGACGACTGCAGCAGTGCAAACCACTTGCCCAGAGCTGTGATGCTCCCGACTGAACAGGGCAGGGAGTTGAGTCTGATTAGTGAACTTGGCTCCTTTTTCTTTTAAATGAGCTATGGAATGGGACTAAATCTGACTTTAGGTTTTTTGTTTTTACTGTAACTGCAGTTTCAGCCACCGCTGTTTGAACTCCCACTACGAGCTCTGAGAGGAGGGTAGATTTATCCCAACCCCTCAGTTCTAGTGGAGCTGCCGCCTCTTGGAGGAGACAGATTTGGGGGCTATGTAGATGTCATCAGCTCACAAGTTAAACTGGGTCTGGATGGCAAAGCTCCAGGAAATGCCAGGTGCGGTGGGAATTGGGACTGGTGACTCAGCAGGGGGTAGTCATTGCTCCATGAAGATTGAACGAATGCTCCGATGTGGCACATGGGGATGCTGTTTAGTTATGTTTCAGATGAGCCCTAAAATCACAATGAGACATGATCATTTCACTTCCCTGAACACTCTCTCCATTATCTCTAGGGTACCTGATTTTGCTCTTGTGCACCTTTACTTAGTCATTACAATTTCTGAAATGCTGGTATAAAAAGTTTGCTTCAAGTTCCATTCTAGAGGTGCTTCCTTTTAGTGGGAGTGACACTTACTATTTTGAGTTCCCGAGGGATGAAAGATGCTACAGAAACATAAGTTGATCCTGTTTGCTTCCTTGGGCATGGTAGCACAGTTACTAAGGTGATGAGAGCTGTATAAATACTTAGCTGCCATTGTAGCCACCTGACATCTCACTGAATTTGTTGGCTGTCAGTATTAGGTGTTAGTTAATATCTGCTAAGCTGCTCCGTGTTCTTAATTATTGTGTGTGTTGATCCCTTTGTATTTAGGAAACCACACCCCCTCCTCTGGGGGCCCCTTCTCAGCTCTCACCCCCAGCATCTGGCCACAGGAGATCCTGGCAAAGTACACCCAGGTACAGTGGGGAGAGGGGACAGAACACAGTTTGTCTGCTTTTTTTCTCTTCATTGGTAGAGTAATAAATGTGAAGTGCTGCTGCTGGCTTACTGGGCTCCTAATGCTGCAGGGAAGGTGCAGACTTTTTCTTTCCCCAGAAAACTCTTCTAAGCAATGAGCTGACATTTAAATTCTGTGTGTTTGCAGCTTGCTGTTAAACTAAGTTTTGGGTAGTGAGTGCAGCCTCTGCTGAACAGAGCCAAGGGGACACCCAGAGCCTGAAGAAACCTCTGTGGATCCTTTCCCTGCTCTTTTGCAACTCTGTGGCTGCATTTTACAATGCAGAGAAGGGTTTTTCTAACCATCCACCAGTCAGTCATGGGTTCCATAGCCCTGTGTAGGCTAACACATTGTAGGAGAAATTAACAACACTCCCCCCCCACCCCCCCGCAGCGACATGCTCTGGTTTAAGGGTTGAGTGTAGAGCTTTGTAACCTGCCAGTAATGTTTGTTAAAGGCAAGTGAGTCACAGAGCCTAGTGGGATGGGCCTCTGAGCCTGTTTCTCAGAGACTCGTGCAGTGAAAGAGTATGTATATCTGTGGGGCTACCTGTGTGCCTTGGGGAGAACACACATAATAATATAATTAATATAATATAATTAATGGAGATATCCCATCTCCTAGAACTGGAAGGGACCTTGAAAGGTCATCGAGTCCAGCCCCCTGCCTTCACTAGCAGGACCAAGTACTTATTTTGCCCCAGATCCCTAAGTGGCCCCCTCAAGGATTGAACTCACAACCCTGGGTTTAGCAGGCCAATGCTCAAACCACTGAGCTATCCCTTCCCCCATGGGGAGCTTTGTTAGGGGTGCACTGACTCACTGATGCCAGTTTGTGCTGTGGGAGGGTGCAAGAGTGGCAGTGTTAGGAGTGCACATGTGGGCAGTTGTTAGGAGTCGGGTGGGTTAGGCTTTGTCTACACATGGGATTATCCCTGATTTCAGCCACCAGCATAACTGCACCTGTGCCAATCCCTGGAGCAGGGGTTTCCAAACTGTGGTACGCATACCTCTGGTGGTACGTGCAATATCTCTGGGGGTACATGAGAGTAATTGTGTAATGGTGGATTTCATTTATAGCATTTTCAAAATAGGCTACTCAGCTGAAGCTTTAAAACTCTATGTGAATTTGTTATATAAAATACGGTAATTAATTTATTCAAGATGTACCTATGAGAACACAGATCCCCAGAGACGCTGATGTACAGAGCCCTCACCTCCAATCACCATACAGCATGGGCTCACTTGCCCAGCAAGTGTCCGGTCTAACTGAGCTCAGAACTTAAGGGGTTTGTTTTTGGTTGTATACGTCGCACTATATCTGAATGTAACAGTGAAATATGGACAATGGCTAAGGACAGGTAGTGTTAAGAAGAACTCACAAAGTATCAGTGATGAGAAGGGGAGGGGCACGCGGGCAGCTGGTAAATCTGGAAGCGGACACGCAATAAGAGAAGTTTGGGAACCTCTGCTCTAGAATAAGCAAGGAAAACTGGTGTTTGTGCTGTGGGGCTGAAAGAACCTCTGACTGAAACCAGGGCAGGCTCCACCAGCTTAGCCTGCCTACCCCAACTGTTTGCACTGGTGCAGTTGCATTGGTGGCTGGAATGTAGACAGGGTCTTGGCGGGGCAGTGCTAGGGGTGCACACACAGGATAATGAAGGACTAACCATGTCTTAGAGGACCACCCATGTGGGGGCTGTGTTAGGTGCATTCCCAGGAGTTCCCATACACGTAGGGATTATCTCAGAGTAGTGATCCAGATCCACTGCCCCTCCCAAGCAGATGGTATGCCTCCTTTCCATAATGAGAAGCCAGGGGAGAGCGACATGGCTGGGGAATCAAGGCAGAATCTACTGAAGAGAAGCCAAAGCCCTTTCCTCACTGTGTAGCGGGGCTAGACTAGCGTATTTTGCCTGTTGAACAGAGCAGTGTTCAGAAGGGGGATGAAGGTCTGAGTGTGCATCCCAGGAGCTGGGAGTGCTCCTCCCTTACTGGGGCCTAGGCAGTGTGACACAGCCTGGCACTCTAAGCAGGTGTCCCACCTAGTGGTCAAACGATGGAAATCAATGCCTCTACTTTCTACCTCTCACGCCCCCAGAAAGAAGAGTTGGTGGAGCAGCCGGAATCCCGGTACGATGAATTCGGCTTCCGAGTGGATAAGGAAGGTAAGGCTGCCCCCACCCGCTTTCTGGGCCCATTCTATCCCCAGGGTACCTCATGTGATAGGATCTCCCTTCCACTCTCTGTGATGTCTTCAGTTCCCAGTGCTATCCTGACTCCAGTTTTTTTTAGGGATGTGCTTTAAAAGTGCTGGCCATCTTGGAAAGTAATATCTAAAATGCTGGAGCGCTGGCCCAGCACAGTCTGTGACCCCAGTGTAACTTTGCTATCATGAGGCAGGGAAGGCGTGTTTCACTGGTGCATTGTTGCTGCAGGAGGGGGAGGTACAGCTGTTACGATTCACTGAGCAATATGTGCTGCGGTAAATAGCACTGTAGCTTTTCAGCAGTGCAATGCAGAGCACCTACAGCAGATGCAGTGAAACTCAGTGACCTTTCAAACCTTCTATCAAAGCACCTTTGGTTCCCTTTGGGCAACTGCGGTAGGCTATTCTATCGTCCAGGTGAGGGGAAAGCCCCCACAGCTTGACCAAGGGTGCCTGAGTAGGGGCAGAACCAACAACCTGCTTTAGCTGCATACCTTGCAGGAAGGGAGGACCAAACAGAAAGGGGTTAAAATGGCTGGAGAACCCATGCAGCTGGGCATTAATTATGCGGGCCAGCTGCCGTGGCTAAAGAGGAGGAAAAGAAAAGGAGTGTCTGGCAATGGGAAGATTCCTGGTTGCCATATGAGGAGATGTCACATTGCATTGCTGTACCCTGAAAAGGGGAAAACTGATTTGGACAAGATTAGCCCCCTGGAAAGGGCAGGAGGAGGCTGTGTTCTCTATGTCAGTGGTTCTCAACCTTTCCAGACTACTGTGCCCCTTTCAGGAGTCAGGTTTGTCTTGTGTACCCCGAGTTTCACCTCACTTAAAAATTACTTGCTTACAAAATCAGACATAAAAATACAAGTGTGTCACAGCCACACTAGTACTGACAAATTGCTGACTTTCTCATTTTTACCATATAATTATAAAATAAACCAACTGGAATATAAATATTGTACTTGCATTTCAGTGTATAGTATATAGAGCGGTATAAACAAGTTGTACAAACAAAAATTTCATACTACCTTCACTGGTGCCTTTTATGTAGCCTGTTGTAAAATTAGGCAAATATCTAGATGAGTTGATGACCCCCTGGAAGACCTCTGCTTACTCCCAGGGGTATGCGTATCCCTGGTCTATGTGCATGTGTGTGTGCGCACACTTGCGCTGAGTGCCACACTGAGCACTGGGAGACACCCCAGGGACAGTGACACAGGTATAGGGGTGTGGCAAAGGGAGTGCCTGTTCCTCCAGAGCATATTATAGATTCATGGATATTAATGCCAGAGGGACCATTCTGGTCATCTAGTCTAACCTCCTGCATAACACAGGCCACAGAACCTCACCCCTGCAATTCCTGCATCAAGCTCATGTCCTATGGCTGACCCAGAACATATATTTTAGAAAGCCAGTCTTGAGTGAAGAATGCCAATAACAGTGAATTCCCGACTTCCCTTATTAAGTTTCTTCAATGGTTAATTTACCTCAGTTAAAATTTTGCACCTTATTTCTAGCCTGAACGTATCTAGCTTCAGCTTCCAGCCATTGGATCTCGCTGTGCCTTTGTCTATTAGATTAAAGAGCCTTATTAAATACAAAGTTACAAAACCCAGTGGGGCAGCTGCTGCCAGGCTCTCATTTAACTTCGATGACCCGCTGTTTGGCTGGCTCACGTTTTGAATAGGCACATATGAGTCCCAGCCTCCTATATCTTGGGGTTTCAGTGCGGTTTGCTTGTGACTACACAAGTGGTGCTGGGTGGCAAGCGCAGTTTGAACCCAGGCTGTCATTGCTGTGATGCAGGGCTCATGCATCTGAATCCCCAGCGCTGCCACCAGTGCAGAGGCTCAGGTATTTTTGTCTGACTTTTTCAGATACAGAAGACAGATCTCTCCATTTCTGTCTGTCACTGGTCCCCGCCTAGTCCCTTTCTTGTCCGTTTCCTTCCCACCTCTGCCTTCCCCTGTCTCCTGATGCAGATGGCACTGAGCCGAACTCCAGCAAGCTGCTGGGGACTCCGCTGACGGAGGAGCCACAGCAGAGGCTGAAGTGGCAGGCCCACCTGGAATTCACGCACAACCACGACGTGGGGGACCTCACCTGGGACAAAATCGAGGTCACGCTGCCGGGTTCGGACAAACTGCGCTCACTGGTGCTGGCTGGCATCCCACACAGCATGAGGCCTCAGGTGAGACCCTGGGGCACAGTCATGAAGAAGGGAAGCAGGGAGTATGAAATGAGAGACCAGTTCCTGTTGCTTTCACTTCTTGGTTTGTTGTGGTTGCATTTTGACCGCTCGTCACCCTTTCTTTTCATGTCCCCGATTCTCCAGCTGTGGATGCGTCTCTCTGGGGCCTTGCAGAAGAAGAGGAATTCGGAGATGTCCTACCGAGACATTGTGAAAAACAGCTCCAATGACGAAACTATCTCTGCCAAACAGGTCGGGAGCCTGCCTGATGCCAACGCTCCAGTGCCTGGGGTGGAAACATGGGTGATCTGTTGCATTGGGGGGATGAGGAATTTGCTTAATGCCTGCAGGGACAGATGAGGGGGAGGGGAGAGGTTGGACTATGCTACTCGTCAATTTTTCTCATCCTTTATTTATTATTATTCTCATCCTTTATTGGTTTGAGGGGCTCACTTCACCTTCCCAAGAGGGGAGGGGAAAAGATTTAGTCCGCACCCACACTGTTCTCAGGCTGTATTGGTTTCTGTGTACATGGGGCAGAAGTTCTGCTGTAAATATATGCATATGAATCATGCCTAGGTACAAACACTGACCAAGATACTAAGGAGTAGGGCCCTACTACTACAAATTCATGGCTATGAAAAACGCGTCAGGGACCGTGAAATCTGGTCTTTTTTGTGCTTTTACCTTTACTATACAGATTTCACAGGGGAGACCAGCATTTCTCAAATTGGGGGTTCTGACCCAAAAGGGAGTTGTAGGGAGTCACAACATTATTTTAGGGGGGTCGTGGTATTGCCACCCTTACTTCTGTGCTGCCTACAGAGCTGGGCAGCTGGAGAGCAGCGGCTGTAGGCTGGGCGTCCAGCTCTGAAGGCAGCGCCCTGCCCGCAGTAGCGCAGATGTAAGGGTGGCAATACCATACCAGGCCATCCTGAATTCTGTGCTACTGCTGGCAGTAGCTCTGCCTTCAGAACTGGTCTCCCAGCCAGCAGCCTCCGCTCTCCAGCTGCCCAGCTCTGAAGGCAGCGCAGAAGTAATGGAAGCAATACCGCAACCCCCCTACAATAACTTTGAGACCGCCACCCCCAACTCCTTTTTGGGTCAGGATCCCTATAATTACAACACTGTGAAATTTCAGATTTAAATAGCTGAAATCATGAAATTTACGATTTTTAAAATCCTATGACTGTGAAATTGACGAAAATGGACCATGAAATTGGTAGGGCCCTACTAATGAGGAAAGGGAACCCTGGGACTGAAATACCACCAGCAGGTGCATGCCCTATTCAAGTGGCAGCAGCTGTCTCCTAGGGTTTGTCTTTCCTCCTGAGTCGTGAGGGCTCAAGGTGCCAACAAGGCTGGGACAGGGAATTTCCTCCCTCCCTTCCCCTCCCTTCTTTTCTGTAATGCTGTCATGGCAAACTCTATCTCTAGGCCAAACTCACCAAGCTCCTGGGGTAACAAACCAAAATCATCTGATGGAGGGAGGGACTGAACAGTTCAGGGGATTTGGCCTGTGATATGGAGCCTTTATGCTCACAATCACGAACTACAGTCAAGCCCAGGCCCTGGCCATCGGATTGTGATTTGGTGGCCTGCCTGAAATGGGCGGGGTGGGGTGGACTCACTCCAGATCCCAATGGATAAATGTCCACTTTGCAAACTCCAGCAGCACAGGCTGTACCTCTTGCTGCCATTCTCAGGGGTGACACCAAGGACCGAATGGGTCAAGAAGTATGAAGTCCCCTCTCATCCCTCAGGGCAGTCCCTCTGAGGCAGAGTTTAGGTACCTTGGAGAGTGTCTCTGAGAAGTTGCTCTGTCCCTGGCTATGCTGTCCTGAGGGTAAACAGAGGCCTTCGGGCTCCAGATGGTGCCAGTCCAGTACCTTGCACTGGCACTAAATGTACTTTAAAAGGGTGTGGGGAAGGCTAGGGAGTGTGTGGCCAGGACAGGGCATCAGGGAGGCCAAGGGAGTAGGAGGCTGTTAAGCAGATTACACTATCTGAGTCTGAAGCAATTGTTTGTGACGGGTGCTTGCCAGATCGAGAAGGACCTGCTCCGCACCATGCCCAGCAACGCCTGCTTCTCCAACATGAACAGCATCGGGGTGCCACGACTGCGCCGGATACTCCGGGGACTAGCCTGGCTTTACCCAGAGATCGGATACTGCCAAGGCACCGGCATGGTAATTCCACTTGCCCCTGCTTTGTGTTCCTTCATTAGGGATCGTTCTTTCCGCAGTAGGTGAGTCAGCGCAGCTGGTTTCAGGCAGCTGCAGTGCAGCTGGGCACCATGCGAACCAAATTAGATCAGAGGAACAGACAAAATGGAGCCATTTCGCGGGGCAGGAGAAATGGAAGGAATAATTCTGCGCATGGACTAGACTAATCTGTTTGTGGCAGGAGAGTGATATTGTTTATTTGATTGACATGAGACTCGGCTGATGTGACTGAAATAGCAAAGAATCTCTTCGGGTGGCGTGTGAAAGAAATTCCACCAATAGGAGAAAGCAAAGCAAAGCTCCTGGGTGTGGAAATGAGGGATGTTTCCATCTCCTAAACTCTGGACTTTGTCCATCTCCCACACAGACCTATGGAAATGTTCCACTCCACCTAAGCACCAGTGAATGTCCCATTTAGTGCAAGCTTGGAATGAACATCTCTTCTTCCCCTTCTCACTAGGTGGCGGCTTCCCTGCTGCTCTTCTTGGAGGAGGAAGATGCCTTCTGGATGATGTGCGCCATCATCGAGGACCTGGTACCTGCCTCCTACTTCAGCACCACGCTGATGGGAGTGCAGACCGACCAGCGCGTCCTACGCCACCTCATCGTGCAGTACCTGCCACGGCTGGACAAGCTCCTTCAAGAGCATGATATTGGTAAAGGGGCCCCTCAGGCCATTGAATCTTCTGACCCAGGGTGCTGCTTTCAGCCTGCAGGCATGACCCAGGCTCATGCTTATGTACGCGTGTGTGTGTGTGTGTGTGTGTGTGTGTGTATAAGAGAGGCCTATGTACTGCACAGCACCTTAAACTGAAATGATGTGGTAGGAACCCACAATTGTGAGGCTGCTCCCACAATACCCCTCTCCCTCTCCAGCCGAATACACTCAGTAAAGTGTCCCTTGGTTCACGTGGCAGTGATGAATTCAGTGTATTCTTGTTGCTCCATACTCTGTTTGATATGCTGCAGGGCTTGACGATGCAGAGCTGCAGCATTGTGGTTGTGTTTTGGGAGAAGCTGTTGGTTTGAGGGTTGGACTGGACTTAATGGGGGGCTTTTATCACCCAGGAATGCCTGGGAGTCTTGTGTTTGGGGTTTTTTGACAACCCAGGAGGTCATGGAGGCTTTGGCGCTGGGATGGGGAGATGCAGCATCTCTCCCTCTCTCCTGTTTGGGGGCCACAGGGAGCGGGGAGGGACATTAAACTTTTGAGGAGGGGGAGGTTTGAATTCCTGGTGTATGGCTGTGGCTGTACGTACGCACGCACAATGTCGCATGTGGTTTTGGACGTTCTGATTGAGTCTTGTTTAAAAGGGGCACTGTCATATCTTAGGTCCCAAGAAAATGGCCTTATTCCTATGACTGTTTTATTTTACTAAACACAACGCATGTGAGCCTCTCCCCGCCCCGCCCCCCCAACATCCCCCGGAGCTGTTCATGCGCTGACTGATGTCATCAGAGTTGTCCTCCTTTATAGTCATGGTGGCTGGAGAATCCCCTGGGAACGAGGAGTAGTTGAGGGTGTCCCTTTCAGGCTGGGAGTGCGGTTCTGTGTGGGCTCTCTTCCTCTCTGGTCACCCGATCACTTGTGTCACATTCCCTTTCTGTCTCTTCACACACAGAGCTGTCCTTGATCACCCTGCACTGGTTCCTCACGTGCTTCGCTAGCGTTGTGCATATCAAACTGCTGCTGCGCATCTGGGACCTCTTCTTCTACCAGGGTTCGCTGGTGCTCTTCCAGGTCACACTGGGCATGCTCAGTATGAAGGTAACAACCACCTCCTGTGCCCTGATTTCTAGCACCCTGGCTTTCTCTTCAGGAACGAGGAGGATTCTAGGGGTGGGGCCCTCCTATACCCCCTGGTTGTATCTGGTTCAGGAGTTCACTTTGGGGAGAGCGAGAGCTGCCATCTTGATTTCCTCAGAATCTGGGGCTGTGAAGGGCGTCCTGGTAGAAGGCAGTCAGCAATCCATTGTTTGAGATTTGGGAGACTAAGTCAAGAAGATGGCTTCCCTTTCCTGCTCTTTTTCCCCTCACCTTCACTCCCCATGTCTCACCATCACCCTCCCTCATTTGCTATACCCCCCGACTCCTGAGCCCAGAGTAACACAGACTGGAGACTTGTCCAGCCCTCCCTGGCTCTGGAGAGTTCTTGGTTTTTTACTATCTTTGGATGGAGATGTCAAACCAAGTTGCTGACCATTTGGGGATGATAAAAGATCCTTTGGTGCTGTTCACACAAGCCCCAGGGTGTTAGCCCTGTTGTTGTGGCCATATTTAATTTCGGTGATTACTTTAAACTTTCTCCCATTCAGAATTCAGAGGAAGTTATCCTGTGACTCTCTTGTGTAGCATTGCTGGTGCAAGATGGCGATTGTGCAGCACCTTGAGGTGCCTGCGTTTCTGTGGTGGATGAAGTGATTTCTGTATAATGTGCTGTGGGATCCTTTGGTATGAAAGTGCTAGAGCAGTGTGAGATGCTGCTGCTATCTTCTGACCAAACAGCTTGGACTTTTTCTTATTGAAACTTTCAAGAAATAATCTAGTTGCTTCCGGGTTAAATTTCGTGCCTAGACTGCGTTTTGAGGTGTAAGCAGGGCTTTTAGCAGTCCTGGTGAGTGTCACTGACATCCTCAGTGCATTGTGTATGCGTGGTTTCTCCCCATTCCCGCAGGAAGATGAGCTAATCCAGTCGGAGAATTCTGCCTCCATCTTCAACACTCTCTCGGACATCCCGTCTCAGATCGAGGATGCGGAGGTGCTGCTGCGGGAGGCCATGCGCGTCTCTGGCTCACTGACAGACATGGCAGTGGAGACCCAGCGCCGCAAGCACCTGGCTTACCTCATCGCTGACCAAGGGCAGCTGCTCAACCCCAGCGCCGCTGTCAATAATCTATCCAAGGTGGGTGCACGGAGCCCTGCCCATTTGGACTGTTAGGGGCTGTACATCCCCTTCGTGACATTGCCTTATGGGCTAGCTGGCCATCCACCCTTATAACACTCTGTTAGCACGAGGCCACCCTGCATTAGCAGGCTTTGACTCCATGATAAACTTCCCTTCTCTCACCTTCCCAGGGAGGGGGAGTGAGTGCTAGGACTGTGATGGGAATGTGACCACATGTACTGTTCTCACTGCCAGGAGGCCATGCTACCAGACCTCCCACACCTGCCACAGCCAGCCCACGCAAGAGGAATCTCAGCAACCGGCTAAGCACTAAACACTGCCTTTCACTCTCTCCGTGGAATGAATTAATTTTGTGTTGCAATAGATCCATGGGTCATCTCCTGTTCTCCCCCTCACCAGCCAGTGTTTGGCTGTTTTTGTGCTTTGTTCAATCCTGTTCTGAGTGTCCCTGATGGTGATCATCCATCCTTAGATTAATCCACAGCCTGATAGATCCCACTCTCTGAAATCATTCCTGCTGGTCCTCTTGCTCAGAGTGCTTTGGTTACTGCCCATTCTGTCTGGGACCACTCCGAACAGTTCCCCTCTCTCCTTGCAGTGTACACCCCTCAGAGACTTGCTGACGGTCGCTGTATCCCCTTGCCCTACTCTAGCCCCTATATGCCAATCTATATGTGTTTAGTTCTTCTAATGTCTCCTTACGAGTCCACTCTGTCTCACTCCCCCCCCTTCAGATTGTGCGGCGCAGGACCCAGCGCAGGAAATCTGGCATCACCTCGTTGCTTTTCGGTGAGGACAAGTGTGTTCCTTGCATGTTGTGATGGTGCTATCAGGGTGGAGGGTGAAAGAATAGTTTGGAGGCAGAGGAGTGGTTGGGCACGGGGAAATGGAGAGGGTGAAAATTCCTTCAGCAACAAGAGAAGATAAAGCAAGGGAAGAGATTGAATGAGGAGGAGAGAAGGGAGTTGAACTTGCTGAGCCTGCACTCCCCAAAACAAGAAGCAGACTTTTCCTAATAGCCCAGGAAGTAGCGTGCTTTGGTCGTTAGCCCTTAACCTTCTTGCTGCAGGTTCAGCCACCCCCAAAATATGAAGCCATTTAAGACAGGAATATCCAAAGTCCCTCTTTTTACTCCTGGGGGAATTCTGCACCACTGTGCATGCGCAGAATTTATGTCCCCTGCAGATTTCTTTGCTTCCCCACAGAAAAATGACTTTCTGATGGGGAAGCAAAGGGAAGCCACAAGAGTGGTCGTACAACCTTCCCCAGCAGTATGCCGGGTGCCCATGGTAGCCAGCAGAGAGGTAAATCATTGTGGGGCAGGAGGCAGGACTGGGGAGGACTTGGCTGGGCTGGGGAAGACGGGATTTCCCCTTCCCCTGCCTGGCATCTGGGGCTGTCGGACCCACCCCCAGATTTCTCCCCCAGCTGTAGGAAGCTCTGCAAACTGCCCCCCTCCTCCTCCGCATGCGCTTCCTGCACCCATCGCTCCTCAGCAGCAGGGGGAGGGATCACTACAAGGAGCTGCTCCCCCATCCGCCCAACTGCTGTGCATCCAGATCCTCCTGCTGAGCCTCACTCCCCCCACACCCACAACCCCCCCTGAGAAGCCCCACTCCCCCTGCACCTGGACCACCCGACAAGCCACCCTACCGAGCCCCAACCAGCTGCCCCTGGATCCCCACCCCACTGAGCCCCACTCCCCCCAGCATCTAGGCTCCCCACACCCAGACCCCCCCACTGAGCTCTAACCTCCCCCGCTGAGCCCCAGCCCCCCTCACCCCCCCTGCAGAATCCCATTAATGTTGCACCCAGAACCCTCCCACAAGCCCCTGTGCATCCAGATCCCCCACTGAGCCGCCTGTACCCATATTGCCTCACACAGAATCCTCTTAACCCACACCTGTATCCCCCACACTAAGCCCTTTCACACTTGGAGCCTGCCTTGCTGAGCCTGCCTGCCCACACCTGGTGCACCTGGCATGGAGGGGCAGGGCCCTAGGGTGTTTCTTGGACAGGCCTGGTCCTTGCCCTGTGTCAGGGCTGGGTGCAGCCTCACCACTGAGTCCGGGGGGAGGAGTAGGGGGAGCTGCACAGTGATCTCCCATCTCTGTGCAGTCAGTGGCCTGTGCTCCCCAATGCCATGCTGGAGCATCCACGTTTATTTGACAAATAAAATTTGCAGAATTTTAAAATACTGTCAGGCTGCATCCTTCTCCTGGATGCCACCAGGGGGAGCACTGAGAGCGCAGGACAGACAGGCTCCCTGCTTTTGGTTCCTGTGCTTGGTGCCATGGTGGCCTCCAGCAGCTGGGAGTTCTGCTCAGCCCTGGTATCCCGGCGATAGGAGCCTGCTCAGTGCAGAGAGATTCTTTGGAGAATTTAGCTACCAAATTCGAGCACGTCTCAGCTGCGCATGTGTGAACTGAGACTTTCAGAGGCCAAATTTGAGAAGATTTTCACGGGGATGGCAAGAGACACATTCCTGGCACCAGGGCAACCCCCAGACAAATTTCAAATCCCTGCTCCAGAGAGGGGAGGTGCCTCAGCTTCTCAACAAAATGGTGGTATGGGTTGTTGTTTTTTAACATGGACAAAATGTATTTTCCCATGTCTTGTTCTCGAAATGGCTAAACCAATTTTGCTGAAATTTTCCAAAAAAATTCAATCCGAGGCAAACCCTCAGCATGTGGGAAATTGCAGCCTGATTGAACGGTTAAAGTTTAGCAAAGTTATAACCAACTGAAAACAAGGTTGTGTGACACTCCCATTATAAGACCCTACTGTAGGCTCTGCTACCTGCGCTGCCTATAATAGAGGGCCTTCAGTGAGGTGTGTACATGCCCCACATTAAGGCAGGCAGGGAAATGGTTAATGAGGGCTCATTTAGGGCCTGATTCTGCTCCCTTGGAGTCAGTGGGAGTATTAACAGTGACTTGGATGGGAACAGGGCCAGACCCTTCATGCAGGGGGATAGAGAGGAGGCAGTGGAAGGGCCCTGAGGGGCAAAGGAAGTGCACACAGTCCCCGTCTTTTCCCTGCCCAGGAAGCGCACAGACAGCGAGGGTGAGCTGAGCAACTGGCCCTCTTCAGATGGGGTCAGACAGCTTACAAGCATCCGTGTCAGCTGAGAGCTGTTTGTTTTCTCCCGGCTCCTACTGGCCTCCCCTTTATTGGCATGGGGAAAAGGAGGCTGAATACAGCCCCAGTCCTGGTCTCCTGTGTGCTTGGCGTAGAGTTCCTTGGGCCTTAGGGTGACAGGATGCAGTATTTTGTTTCTCTCTGTCCCCTCATATCACCCCCTTTCCTGTTAGCCATGAGCGGGGCCCAGATGCTCAGGTGGGGCCAGAGCAATGGTTACAGTCTTGACCAGAGGGAGCTGTTGTAATTGTCTCTGCTCAGGCTGAGGGAGGGGACAGCCACCTTTTTTCTCAGCATGGGATTGGTGGTTTCCTTTGTCTTCACCCCCGTGTGTTCCACGTTCCCAGGTGAGGATGATTTGGAGGCACTGAAGGCCAAGAACATCAAACAGACTGAGCTGGTGGCTGACCTTCGTGAGGCGATCCTGCAGGTGGCACGGCACTTCCAGTGCGTGGATCCAAAGAACTGCAGCATTGTGAGTGGGGGCGCACTGCACAAGGCTAAACCTGAGTCCCTCGTGCTGCATGGCCAAGGCTGGGTCCCCCTACCCCTGGAGGAGCTGCCGGATTTCAGGGAGATCACCCATGGGCAGGATCTCTGTGTCGCACGTTGCCTGTCCCAGGTGGAGGGAAGGGAGCCATGCTTGATCCTGGAGCTAGCAGAGCTAATCTGTCCACCGGGGGGAGGTAGCAGAGAATGGTACTGAACATGGGGGAGCATCCTAGCACACCCAGTCACCTTCTTACTGCTCCTCTGTGCTTCTCTTCCGCACAAACTCAGGACCTGACTCCAGATTACACCATGGAGAGCCACCAGCGGGACCACGAAAACTACGTGGCATGTTCCCAGAACCGCCGGCGCCGAGCCAAGGCACTGCTGGACTTCGAGCGCCATGACGATGACGAACTGGGCTTCCGCAAGAACGACATCATCACAGTACGAGGGCTCGGGGGGGAGGCAGAATCCCGCGGCGTGATGCACCCTCTCTGCCCCCTTTCAGAGAGGGCATGTTACAGGCACCCACCTCAAGCCACCACGTGGGGCAAGTGTTTCATCCTCCTTAGGGCCTTCTCCCTGAGGAGTCAGGCTGGGGTGTCCCTCCCAGAGCCCTGTGCTGGGGTGCTGATTATGCAGTCTGTGGCTGGGGGTTCTGGCTGATCCAGGCAGGACACAGAATTCCATTGGGAACGCTTGCTGCCTCCCGCTGGAACTGGTTAGTGGGTCACCCTGGCTGTCAGAAAGCCCCCACTCCTCCAGAGCGAAAGGCAGATAAGATTTGAACTCCGATCAGAGTTAGTTCAGTGCTCTGTGCCACCAGGTCACTGGGCCAGCCCAGCCATCATCTAAGGGCACCCAATAGCTTGGAAACCTTGGCACCACCTCCTTACACCCCAGGGTGGGCGAGGGAGGGAGGAAAGGGAAACCCGCTGCCCATCAAAGTGCAAGAAGCTGCTGCTCTGAATAGCTGTCCGATGTGGGGTGTGTTGTGTTGGCAGCATTGTCCTGCGCCCACATGGTGAGTAGAACCAGCCTTTCACCCCCATGTATTGTGGGGCCAACAGAACCACCAGTGGGGAAGAAAAAGGGAGGAGGGTGTTGGCACAATGGCTGATCATCATTTAACTCCTCTTCTCCCACCCTCAGGAACTCCTGCCACATGCCCAGGGTGCCTGGGTAACCCATGCTAACCCAGAGCGGCCCTTTAGCCCCATCTAGTGGCTGAACACATAAAGAGACTGCTACAGCCGCTGAGCTAGTGGACTTGGTCCTGTAGCTCAGATGGGAGAGGCTTATGCTTTTAGATTCAGGGTCCCAGGTTCAGTCCCCACAAAGAACACGGCTACGGGTGTTGTTACTTCTGTCTCTGGTGTCTGGGCAGCACCCACCTGTAATGAAAGTTGGTTGGTGACTTGAATTTCAGTCAGTCAGTCCCCCCCGTCGACCTCTGATGGTTGAGAAGAAAGTGATTCCTTACCTCACATGCACACACTCTCACTCTCTGAGGTGACACTGTTTCCATGGCAATGCATCCCATCTCCCAGCTGTCCTGGGTGGGATGTGTGGAGAGGGAAAGCCTGATGCTGCACTGGTGCCAGCCCCATTTTGCCTCCTTGCTCCCGTTCCATGGCCCCTGTGAGTCAGGGTTTGTCTCTCTCTCAAATTGCCACCTCTCCTCTTTGTTCTTTCAGATCATATCCCAAAAGGACGAGCACTGTTGGGTGGGGGAGCTGAATGGACTGAGAGGTGAGAACAGACAAAGCTGGTGGGGGGGGGGGGGGGGGGAGGGCGGCTAAGGGAAAGGTGGGGGAGAGTGGAATTGCTAATGTTTCACAGATGCTGCTGCTCTTAGCGATGGCTCTGGCATCTCTGCCCTCCCTGTCTCAGGGAGCCATGTGGGCTGAGCCCCATTGGGGAGCTGCCTGGAAATGCACATCGCATCCCTGGGAATGCACATCGCAGGAGAGAGGGGTGTGGAGGTGGGGTGGGGGCGCAGTTCCTTGCTAGGCAAGCTCATTATTCCCAGCAACTGAGGTGTACTTTCACAGTCAGGGTGAGGATGGGTAGGGGGCTGCTCTGAAGCATGGGAGCTGATGCTGTCTGTGGTGCTTGTAGGGAGAATGCCCTTCGATGACATCAGGCTTGCAGCTGTTTGGATTTCCTGATACACACTGAGAGGCTCCAGTGCTACTTGTTTTCTTCTCCAGGCTGGGCCCACAGGAACCCACCTCTTTTCTCCTCCCTCCCCCAGGACCTGCAGGACCCAGCAGCCAGTCTGGGTTTTCATTCATATCCATGTGAGGGTTTTCCGATGTCTCAGGCTCACCCTTTGTCTCTTCTTTGTAGGTTGGTTTCCTGCAAAATTTGTGGAGGTCTTGGATGAACGGAGCAAAGAGGTAAAAATTCCTGTATTTTCTAGGTCACCTTGCAAACCCCACTGTCCTT
This sequence comes from Trachemys scripta elegans, assembly GCF_013100865.1. Classification (NCBI taxonomy): domain Eukaryota; kingdom Metazoa; phylum Chordata; order Testudines; family Emydidae; genus Trachemys; species Trachemys scripta. The sequence goes on along the minus strand of NC_048298.1, from coordinate 89,835,541 downwards.
CTTACCAAAACCCATGTGTGTCTTCCCTGCTGCCATCACTCCTTCTGGCTATCCGTGTTTATATGCCACTTTTCCTCTGCCCCGCTGGCAGGACGTAGCGTAATAGTGTGGTCAGATGGTGGTAGTTTCCTTGGGCATTTGCCGAATGTTTACTCACAGGATGGTCGGAGATGGAGATCCACAGGGTGGGATGGGAGGGAGTCTTGTGCAGTGACTAAGATCCCTACAACCACAGTCTGGCTCAAGGAGAGCCCAAGAGGTGACATCCTGCAAATGTTGCAAAATATGAATCTTTCTGTAGCCCCTCCCACCCCAGAATCTGTGTTTCACAGCTGTGAATGAATGACTGACACACTCACACTCTCTCTCTCTTTCTCTCTCTCTCTGATGGCCGTGTGAGATAGGGAAGTCTCTTATCCTTCCCCATTACAGATAGGAGTCTGAGGCACAGAATGATGAATTGATTTGCCAAAGGTCACACAGACAGTCTGTGCAGAGCCAGAAATAAGTCCCACATCTTCTGACCCAGAGTCTTGGGTGTTAACCTCAAGAGTATCCTTTCAGGGGCCCTGCGGATGCCTGGCTTCCCACAGTTTAAAGTCCCTGCCCTGAGAGAGGTGTATGGGCTGCATTGGGCGCCAAGTGTGGCTGGGGAAGGAATTAGCTCTGTGAATGAGAGAGCTCTCAGCTGTAGTCAGTGAGAGCATGCAGAGGGGGACGTGCCAAGAGCTAAGTCTTGATGAAACCAGCCTCACTCCCCACAGACCTGCTAGTCCGGACATCGGTACAACCCAGCAAAGCAAGTTCTGCGCTCAGGCACCAGCTTCCAGTCCCTGGGGCTGTTGGCTCTGAGTGGGGTAGGGGAGCGTCTAGAGTGGTTGATGAAAGGAGATAGAGGAGTCTGGGTGGGAAGGCCTGTCTGGAGAAGAGGTATGGCTCTGTGTCCCCACCCCGCAGCTCTCTGCTCTGGGGGGCTGTCTCCCTCTCTAAGATGCTAAGAGCTAACTCCATTCATTCCTCAGTACTCTATTGCTGGCGACGACTCGGTCACAGAGGGGGTGACAGACTTGGTCCGAGGCACGCTCTGTCCAGCACTGAAGTCTATATTTGAGCATGGGTTAAAGAAGCCGTCCCTGCTGGGGGGGCCCTGCCACCCCTGGCTGTTTATCGAAGAGGTGAGAATGGCACTTGGGGACAGGGGAACAACGGGGAGGGGATGTAGGGATAACAGGGCTATGGTCCAGCAGGACTACAGGAACACAGCCTTCTCTCGGCTTTCTTCCCTGCTGGGCACCTTGGGGTCTGTCCCGCCTCTGCTGCGGGTGGGGTGCTGCTGCTGGAGGTTCTGTATGTGAGGGCTGGGGTGCTATCAACGGCCTGTAGCTCTGACTACATCCACTTCCCCTCAGGCCGCTGGACGGGAGGTGGAACGAGACTTCGACTCGGTGTACTCCCGCCTCGTGCTCTGTAAGACTTACAGGTGAGGCTGCTCTAGTCATACTGACAGTCTCGCGTCCTCCTGCCCCAAGTCCTCCTTGTCAAAGCTGCACTCCTCTCTCCCGCCTGAAAAGGTCGTTCTTTCCTTCTGGGCCATGACATGTTCCCTCTTCCGAATGGGCAGGGCCCTGCACTGCCCTGCCTGGGATGGCTAGTGGAGCCATGCTGACCTGGACTGCACATGGGACTGACAGGTGGTTCTTGTCTCTAAAAACCCCCACTTCCTGTGTGGTGTGGCTGTGGCTGTATCTCAGCCCGTAGCAGTAGCCATCATCAGGGTCCCCAGCCCCAGTCTCCTGGCAGCAGTAGCTGAGCTGTGTGTTGCTCCGAGTAGCGTGGCTCCCATCTCGGGGGTGTGCTCCTGCCGGACAGTGTCTTGCCTGAATCGGCAGATGGCTCTGTGGGGTAAACTGGGTCTCTGCTTTGGTTTTATAGGCTGGATGAAGATGGAAAAGTTCTGACTCCAGAGGAGCTGCTTTACCGGGTGAGTACCTTGCCCTGCCCGCACAGGGGCTACATTAGGGTTGCCAGTTTTGGTTGGATGTATTCTTGGAGATTTCATCATATGACCTAATCTTGAATTCCTGGAGTCTCCAGGCCAAACCTGCGAGACCCCCCTCTGTACCTTCCCCTGGTCTGTGCAGCCCCTTCAGCTGCTCTCAGCCTCTCCCAGCAAGAGCCCAGAGCTACTCCCAGCAGGTGGCGCTGTAGGGAAGGCTACATGAGCTGTGGTCCTGGTGACTCCTACAGGGAGTGGTAAAGAGAGCTTTGTGATGGCGCTGAGCAAAGGGGAACTGCAGGGAAAGGGTGCACTAGGCTGTGTAGCTGTAGCGACTCTCCATGTGGGAGCCCCCCGTGGAACGTAGTAACCGCCTCCTCCCGCCCGGCAGGCAGTGCAGTCTGTGAACATGACGCATGACGCTGCACATGCTCAGATGGACGTGAAGCTTCGCTCCCTCATCTGCGTTGGACTCAAGTGAGTCATTCAGCCCGTTTCCTTGAGCGTTGCTTCGATGATGAGCTTGGGGCGGGCTGGGAGATGGGAGTGAGTAGGAGGCGGGGCGGTGAGGTGAGGGGCTGGGGCCAGGCTGGGGTGGGCAGAGGGATCTGGGGAGGCAGCCAGGGGGTTGTGGGGTGCTTGGAGCCAGCTGGGTCAAGCTGGGAAGCAGTAGTTATTTTAGTCTCCTCCCCCCACACAGCTTGAGTCACCGAGCTCTGTCCTCTCCTAGGTGGTCACTAGGGATATAAATATTGGTTAAAAAGGTTAACCAGTTAAACGATTAAAATTATATTGTTTAATCGGTTAACTGTTAACTGATGCCGCTCCGGCAGCGGGGTGGCAGGGACTGGGGGCCCGGTGTTGCCAGGGCTGCTCCAGCCCACCCAGCACGGCCTGGGGCCGTGTCCCACCGGTACAGCGTGGCCGGGGCCAGCCGCGGGGGTTAACGGTTAAGTTCTGGATAACAGTAACCCTAATGCTTACAGGTTAACCGTTTAACCTTTTACATCCCTAGTGGCCACCACCAGAAGCCAGTGCCTTATTTTCAGGTACACTCGACCCAGACTCTCCCCTGAGGGAGCAATTCCCTGGTGTCCTCCCTGTTGTTGTAGAGGAAGAGACTGATGGGTTGTGGTCAGGGGCTGGATGGGAATCAGTGTCCCCCAGAGGGAGAGGCCACCCAGCCCTCTGATAACGGCCCTGGCTCCTAGTGACTTTTCCCCCTCCCTTCGTGCAGTGAGCAGGTCCTGCACCTGTGGCTGGAGGTGCTGTGCTCGAGCCTGCAGACAGTGGAGAAATGGTTCCATCCCTGGTCCTTCCTGCGCAGTCCTGGCTGGGTGCAGATCAAGTGTGAGCTCAGGTGAGTACGGCCCCCCTGTGCTTGGCCACGTGCTGCAGCGCGCTCTTGGCCTTTGCAGACCCCTCACTATTGAGCATTCGGCTGGTTGTCATGCTGCAGCGGACTGGTGGGCTGCCGTTTGTGTAACCTGCCACAATAACCATTTGTGTCACACCCACCTCCTCACACAGCTCTGCCAGCAGAGCTGCACCCCACTCGTAGGGATTTCCTCCCAAACGCCCCAGAGCAGCAGCTGCTGTTTTCACTGTGTTTGGCGTGAATGGGACTCGCTCTCACTATCTGATCAAGAGCAGGGCCTGGTGAGGGTATGTGCGGGGAGCAGCATCTACACACAGGGCTGCTGCTCTCAGGCCTCTAGCTGCTTTGCATTGAGCCTGCTGTAATGGAGCAACTCCCAAAGCCCCTCCCTGCTCCACGGACCCACGCTCCCCAGAGTCTAGCACAGGGGTGGGCAAACTATGGCCCGCCGGCCATATCTGGCCCATCAGACCATTTAGTCCGGCCCTCAGCTCCCGCCGGGGAGCAGGGTCGGGGCTTGTCCCACTCCACGCAGCTCCCAGGAAGCAGTTGGCATGACGCCCCCACCGGCTCCTACGTAGTACATGGAGGCGTGGCCAGGCAGCTCTGCGCGCTGCCCCGTCTGCAGGCGCTGCCCCGTCTGCAGGCGCTGCCCCGCAGCTCCCATTGGCCACAGTTCCCGGCCAATGGGAGCTGCAAGGATGGTGCCTGCAGATGGGGCAGCGCGCAGAGCTGCCTGGCCGCGCCTCAGAGCTGGAGGAGGGGGGGGGGGGGACATGCTTCCGGGAGCTGCTTGCGGTAAGTGCCACGCGAAGATGGCGAGATGGTGGGGGAACTTGGCTTCAGTCTAGTGGCAGAGCTGAAGCAAACTGAATAGCTTCTCTCTTTCCCCATCCACACCTGCCCTGCAGGGGGAGCAGCAGGTGGGCTTGGGCTTCCCCACCCGCAGCACTCCTGTCCCCCCCAACACTGCCCGGAAGGAGGGGAAATGAACCAGTTCCTGGGAGCTCTGTTGCTGGCTCCGGGACCAGCTCCAGGCCAAGCCTGTGTCAGCGACGCACCTTCCATCACTGCCTCTGCCACTGCTGCCACCTCCCATCCTCTTGCTGGAAATGGCTTTTGCCCTTTCACTGGCCTGTTATTTCCATCCCCCTTCACCCAGGCTGGAGTGCGACAGGTTCCCATCCTGGGAGCTGGCAGCCGGCCTGGAGCAGCTGTGGTGTTACCATGGCTGCAGCTCAGGGTCCCACATTCTCCTTGGGAAGTTCTTGAAGCAGGGGGAGTGAATTCCCTTGTAGAGGCAGCAGTTGTCTGCATGTAGCTGCTTCTTTGCTCCTGATACCACCCCCCTGCACCCCACCCTGCTCACCATCAGGACGTGAGAGCAGGTTCCATTGTAAACTCCAACCGTGCAACAAAACTGCCCCACCGATGGGACACTGTATGGAGAGAACTTTCCAGCCCTGACTGGGGCTCAGCTGGTCAAGTGCCGAGAGGCCATGTGTGAACGAGGAGAGTCACCACTGGGTGAGGCCGAGCCTGCTGGGGCAGGGGTGGGATGCACTGTGGGGAGCTGAAGCTCAGGATCGAATGGAGGGAGTTCTCTGTTGCCCTGTAACGAAGGATTTGCCATGAACACCTTTACTGGCCCCCTGGGTTTGGTACGGACTGGGCGTGGAGGGGGCAAAGCAAGCTCAGGGAGGGGGCCCTGAGGAACTGTCGAGGAATGAGTGAGCACCTGCAAAACTCTAATCCCAGCGCTGCCAGGCCTTGGCCAGCTCACTGGCGCTCAGTTTCTCCATCAGGACTGGGGGGTGGGGGAGAAGGCTCAGTGCTCTCCATACGCCCCTCGCTGGGCAAACAGCTGACTGCCGAAGGGTTTGAGGATCAGCTCCTATGCTTCTGTTTGACACTGGGGTGAGCTTAGCTGCCTCTGTTTCTCTCAAGGGGTGGGTGTGTGTGTGTGTGTGTGGTGAGATTCCCAGCCCTGGGGGGTGAGGGCAGGGCCAAATGAAGGTATTCCAGTGCCTGAGGGTTCCCCCCTGCTCTGGGCCCACTCACCATCTAGAGTGGCAATGGTGAGCGGGGGTCCCCACTTCCTGTCCCAGAGAGTTGGGGGGAAGTAGTCGTAGAAGTCCGCAGTGTATATTGAGTTGGTCTGGGCCTGCTACACCCTCCTCCTCCTGTCACATGTAGTCCTCTGCTGGGTGGTGGGGGCAGGGCCCCAGAGCAGTGGATGTTGTTGTTAACTTCCCATTGAGATGCATGGGGCAGTTCACACCTCTCTGAACTGTTGTGTTGCAGGCTGCCTGCAGACTCAGGCAGACATCTCTGCATCAGTTGCAATTAGGTCGTGTTTTCAAGCTTTTTTCCACAGCCTGAGGGCTAGAAATGAGTGTCTTTTTTTCTAATAAAAGCTGCAAGTCTGCTACAGTCACATGGCAGGGATGGTTTTGTAAGGGCATAACCATTGCCTTGTTGTATTGCAGGGTCCTCTCCAGATTTGCATTCAGTCTCTCTCAGGACTGGGAACTTCCTATTAAGAGAGAGGTGAGTGGGCCTGGACCCCCCCCTTGCCCCAGGAGTAGCCTGCTCTCCCCATTTCCTGGCACGTTGAACAGCCCCCATGCTGCAGACAGCACTTTATTCAAGAGGCCTTGATGCAAATTGGCATTGAACTTGATGCCTGGTTGTCTCCCTGCCCTGTGAGCCAAGGAACAGTCCCTTCCCGGTGGAGCAGCCTCCGCCTGGGTCTGAGTCTGGCAGAGCCAGGGCGAGGCCCCTCAGCTGCAGTGTGGTGGGTTACTGATCTCCTGAGAATCACCAAATTGAAAAGAGGATCAACTTCTGCCATTCTGGTGGGGTTAGTGGGGGTGGCGCACACTGCAGGCTCTTCCCACACCAGTTCTTATTCATACCCCAAGGGTGTGGCTTTTCTGCTGGCTTTCTCCTCCCTTGGCTAGGAGAGTGAGCACTGGACCCCTGGAGAACAAGGTTCTGACTCATGCAGCTGCACCAGCAGCGAAGGGCCAGGGGCAGGTGTTCTCCAGGTGTTCTTACCTGTTCCCTCCATACCCCAACCAGACTGCAGGGTTGAGACGCTTGGCCTGGTAGGAGAGAGAGCAAGTGTGGGGGGGGGGCAGCAGCTGCCTACAGAAGTCACTTCCCGTCTCCCCCACCTGCAGTGGTAAAGTCCGATGGCACCTGCATATGGCTGCTTAGTGACTCTTGGCCCTTTCCTGTCCTGCAGGAGAAGGAGAAGAAGCCGCTGAAGGAAGGCGTGCAGGACATGCTGGTGAAGCACCATCTCTTCAGCTGGGACATAGATGGCTGACCCCGCCCACTGCGGACCTTCTAGACTGCCACACTCAACACACACTCTCTCCTCCCTCCCCCACCTGTGGCTGCTCTCAGCCCAGCTGAAGCGACAGCCTCTCCAGCTCGGCCGGGCACTGCACCCCAGGCACTGGGTGGTTGGAGGGCTGTGTGTGGTCTTGCAGGCAGAAATCCTTCCCCCAGCCTGTGCAGCATACCCTGCACCAGCTGCCCAGCTCTCAGTCCCATGTGTTCCCTTGCCCCCAGCTGTAAGTCCTGCTCGGGTGGGGGGAACTCCACCAGCCAGATTTCTAGCTTCCCTTTTGGCCCACCCCGCTGCTCCTCTGGGAGAGAGTTCTTAATCTGCCTACTATCCTAGGGGTAGTGAGCAGATCGGTGTGTCTGTCCAATGTTTCCAAGTGCCGCTGGAGCCCAGAATGTGAGGGCAGCATGTGAAGAGGCAGCTCCCCCTGCCTGTTTAGTAACTCCAGAGTCCATTGAGGGGGGAGGCTGAGGAATGCACAGAACCACCTGAACTTCCCTGTCTCTTGTGCTTTGGGAGCCTCCCTCTGTGAAAGATGTTTTGTCTTGTTGCTCCAGCAGTGTAATGGACGGATGAGGGTGCCGACAAGATGTGCCTAAGGGAGCAGCCAGTTACCAACTAGAACTGCCTTAGGGGATGAGGCTTTTTCTCAAAAGTGTGGAGGCAAGCCCCAGTTCTCCCCTAGCCAGAGGGAGTATCATACTGTCGTTTTAGCCTCTAGCCGTCTTGTTTTAAATTAACCAAAAAGATGTAAATGATCTCTAGACATATCTGTATATTTTGGCATCATCTTAGCTCAGGAAGTGGGTTCAGGCCTGAGCTGGCTCAGGGAGACTAACTCAGCCCCTACCCTGTGGGAAGAGGCTGAGGACTATAAGCTAGGAGTGGACCAACACTACTGCTGTAGGGTGAAAGCACTTGTTTGTGAGCACAAACTACTCATGAAATAACACTAGATTCTTACTTTCCTTTAGTCTTTGGGGTTGTAAATAAAGTGCATCGTGGGAGAGCTTTGGTGGTTTTCTCCAGCAGGGATGGGGGTGGCGGGTGAGCCTTCCTTTGGTTTGCTGTTGCAGGTCTCTGTGGGGTTTAAGATGGATGCCTGCTCTCTGAGCTCCTGGAGGGAAAGAGGAATCCTTTACAGGACCAGAGAATTTGTCTTTATCTCACTCAGTGACCCTGAAATCACCTCATCTCTTTTGTCCCTGTTTCCAACTGAAATGGGTCTTAATCCTTTACGGCTTGGTTTGGAATTTAGCAAATGGGAGCAGGCTGCACTGTGCAGTGGGATTTAGAGGCACACAGAATTGCATCCCCACCCCTGCAGGGAAGATGGCCCTCGCTATTGCAGAACAAAATATTCAGCTGTGGCTACGGCATTAGCGCCATTCTACAGCGCAACAATAGGGCCAGGAAAGACTAGGTCAAGCCTGGCTTGCTGACTAAAGCAGGTATCAGAACCAGCAGCACACTGCACCAGAACTAGTGAGAGCATGGTGGGATGGAATATTCAGGACACTTCTAATGGTGACATTTGTCAACAACAGCGTTTCCACTGTACAAATTAAAATCACATCCCCTGGGACTTATCAGTGTGAAAAAACACAGCAGGAAAAGCCGTTCTGCACTTTTTCGTCTGTCATGCAGTTTAAAAAAAAAATAAAGGTTCTTTGCAAGGCAACCACGCACCTCAGCATAGGGGAGTGGGGAAGAGAGGCTGTCTCAAAACAGAGTTCAGGGCTGAACACAGTTAAGAGGTAAGGTGCCCTTTATACTTCCAGGAGGGAACCAAAGAAAACAGGAGAGCCTTGCTTGACAGCTCTTTAGGAATTGTGCACTCCTGTGTCCTAAACCCAACCGATGGAAACCTCGAGAAGGTTGGAGACAACTTGGAGCAGACACAGATGAGCATAAGGCATGCCAGCCTGTTTCTATTCAAGTACTACTCTAACAGGAATGGATCCATTTGCAGGACACTTGCTCCCTGGGGATGCTCCACTGTAGGATGTGCACGCACTTGACCAGAGACTGTAAACAACAGTGTTGCAGTGCCACACCTGGAGCTCCAGGTGAGGGCATACAGGGAGGTGTAGACCCACTGCTGCTCCAGTTCCTTCTCAACTATGAAACCTGGCAGACTCTGCACATGAGGGGAAGAGCAGGAGGCAGAACACCCTGATGCATAAAACATCTTGAAGAACTCACATTACTGTACAGCTAGGTAGCCTCTCTATGACCTGAGGGATGCTCCAGTGTCGGAGATTCCTAAGCAGTAGGTCAACATGGAGGTGAGTAGTGAATTGAAGACAGGTTGGAGGACTGTCACTCAAGGTCATGTCAGCTATGGATGCAGGTCTGATGGTGTAATGTTTGACAAATGTGTGAACCAAGGAGCAGGTCGCAGCCCTGCAGGTTTCTGAGATGGTGATGTCCTTAAAGAGGGCGACAGCAGTGGACTGAGCCTTCACTTGCTGAGGGGGATATTTCACAGCAGATCAAGATACAATAAAACCCTCTTGGACAGGCTTAGGGGAAGTCAGCTGACCCCTCATCCTTTTCGCCAAGGATACACAGAGTCTTAATGCTGGCAGGGTAGATGGCAAGAACCCTACTTACATCTAATGGTTGGAGACTAGCTTCCTCCCTCAAGGGAGGGGCTTAGCCATTTACTGGTATTTTAGCCTACCTTGGTTGGTGTGAAATTCCAACAAGTCTTTAGGGAGGAATCAAGGATGGGGGCGCAGCATGACCTTTTCACGCTAGCACGTAGTGGATGGTGGTTCTGCCATGAGCCCTGCGTTCTCTCATTCTTCTGGCTGAGGTGACGGTGATCAGAAGCAAGTCTTGAGGATGAGAAAGCAGGGAGTTTGCAACTGCTGGTAAACCACTGAAGTATCTGTGTGAGGAGAGATGTACTAGTACCACAGCTATTCTACACACAAGGACCAAGATCTTGCTCCTTCTCATCAGTTTACATAATACATAGCTGCACTGCTGTCCGGCCCTTTCTGTCACAAAGTAAGTGCTGACATGGGTAGTGGCCTTCCCTTAGTTCCAGGATGTTCATTTGGAGTGAACTCTCTTGGATGAGGACCATTTTCCCTGTGCTGTGGCACTCCACCCAAAAGAGGCATCCAGTGTGAAGATTTTTTGAGAATGGTATTTCCACACCAACCTTCAGAGGATCTTTCCACCTAAGAGAGGCTAGTACTCAGGGAGGCACAGTGATTTGTTTGGGGCATACATAATCCTTCCCAAGGCCTGACCATCTGAGATGCAGCCTTGCATCTGGCATAATGAATGTGGAGGCCGACATGGCCTAGGCGTTGGCTGGGGGCTGTCTGAGTGGTTTCAGTGGCTTTCGGTGCCCATCTTGGTCTTAGATGCATATGCTGGAGGTGTCAAATAGTACCAAGCAAGATGCCTCTTGGTGCTGCTTGGTTGAAACCTTCTCTGAGTAGGTGGTGTTAGGCCATGCCAGAGTCTCTGGCAGAAGAAAGCGGCTTTCTTCTTTAGAGGCCTTCAGCTCTGAAACTGAGGCTGGAGGGCACTGGTATGGCCTGAGAGGTTGAGGCTAATGTTAAGGGACGTGTTCCTGCCGTTAAACCCCCCGCAGACTTTGCACGTGGATGGGACATAAGATTTTCTGAGGCACCACAGACAGCTTATAGGTCCTATCACTATAAGGAAAACCGTTCTGGCAGCACTGGAACCTTGGAGTCTTAAGCATAATCTGGGTAAGTGTCATAGACCACAAAGGCTGAAGGGGCAAGAATTTCAGAATGCCCCTCCCCCCCAAGTTGTGCAACAACTAAGGGGAAAAAACCCAAAACTAATAGGCTAGGAAGCAGCTGTCAATGCAGTTGCTCCAGCTTAAGCTGCAGGCAATTAAGTGGAGGGGTGAGGGGGTCTATATCTCCCTACGTCCTTTCATCTGAGAGCACAAGACCCTGCACTTCACAGGCACTCACCGTTATTTACAATCTCTGGTCAAGAGTGCAGGGTGCATACATGTCCTACAGCAGAGCCCCCATAAGGGCACGTACTAAATAACTGGATCTCCCAACTCCCATCCAAAGAGGGCAGCACCCTCCCCTCTACATTGGTAAAATGTCTTCCCCTTGGTTCAGTCGTGGAGAAATGGAGGTGGGTTAAAATCTGTCCTCGCTGTTTGGACAGAGAGAAACTTACTGTTTATGGGCATGCGGTTAGTCCCCCCACCCTGTATGGAAATATCCCTATAGTGTCACTCACCATCTTTACCCACTCACCAAGAACAAAATGCTACAGCATTTAAAAGCAAGACAAAGCATGCTGGGAAGGGGAAGCTGCTGTAGGTGCAAATAATGCACTAGGAGAGTTAGGATTCCTCCTCCTCTTCTCACTTCCCATACCTCCATTTCAAAGACAAAAGGTGAAGGGCTCTCAGCCTGCAAGGGCAGGGATGTCCTGTACCAATGCCTACAAGACAGACCTTTTGATCATGTTTTTTCTTTATTTTTTAATAAAATGTTTTTTTCCAAGTATTTATAACTGAAAAAATAATTCAATGGAAGGATCCATTCTCTCACCCCTTAACTCTTCACTCTTGTCCTTTTCCAGTTGAGTGTTCATGCTGGAGCCTATTGCCTCAGACTGTACTGATCCCCCCCGTTGCTGGTGCTGCATAGTGGAAGGGAGAGTGCATGCTACTCAAATACACATTATCAACAAGTAGTGGTTACAGCAGAAAGATTTTCAGGGTTACATTCAAGATAGAGGCAGAACATCAGGCTTTTGTTTTTCCCTGTGAGACGCAACAGGGTCTCCCAGGAAAATCTCTAAGAGTACAGAGAAGTAGAAGCCCTAGGTCCTTGCTGAGAAGCAGGATCATCTAACAGGCCACCTCCCCACCTGACCCTCCACTGAGAAGCACCACCAGCAATGGGAACCCAGCTCTAGTATTTCAGTACCAGCTACTGCACCCTTGCAGCCTCACTTTACAGAGGGCCTTAGGCCTCTTCCTATGCAGCAATAGCCCTCTGGATTTTGCAGTCCCCTGGGGAGTGGGGAGGAGTGACTTGGTTTACCCACCCTCTCCCCCACCCCACCCGGGGAACTGGTTTGATGCCACCTTCCTACATTGCACTTTGATCATTTGTTTTCTGCTTGATATTAACTCTTGTAGTTAGGTTATTTGTCCCCCCCCCCCCCCCCAAAAAAAAGCCGAGCCTCTGCTCCAGTGGGGCCAGGGATCACAGTGGTACATATAAAAGCAGCCTCCAAAGCCATACTGACAGCCTGGTTTTCACACAATACTGGAGCAGCTTAGGTCAGGCTGGAAGCCCCTCCAGCCCAGGTCCCAAGGATTACAGGAGATGGGTTTGTTCTGCCTCATACACAATTTCTTTAACCCCAGGAGCACTGAGTAAGTGATTCGGGGGGGGTTTGCAGGTACCCAGACACCTTGCTCAGACTCCAAGGGGTGATGTGATATGTAGAGTTCTGGGCAGAACAGATGCAGCAGCCATGGTGGTGTGAGCCCCCTATGCAAAAACTGATTCTTTTGTATCAGAAACAGACAGCCCAATTAGTGCATAGAGCTAGGGCCAGTCCAGGCCATAAGAAAGAAGCCCAGTTCCAGCCTCCGATTCAGCAGTCCTTTCCTGCCCGGAGGGGGGGGGAGGGAACAACCAGGAACGTTATACAGCTGCTCTATTGCTCAGGACACATGGCTTCTCCAGCACACCCTTGCAGTAGGGAAGGAGAAGAATGCACAGCTTTGCACCATGGGAGATGGGCACAGCTTCACTGACTTGTGTGCACACCAGCTAAACACAGAATAGTAAAAAGAAGCAATCGCCTTTGAAGGGCACGTGCAATAAGACTAGAACAGCTAAGCCGTGGCCTGATTCCATCTCCTCCCCAAACCATAGAATTACAATACCAACTCTCCTCCCAGAACAAGCAGAAGGGGCTCCAGCAATGCAAGACATGCTCCCCTCCCGGTGATTCAGGTATACCATGCCCAGCTGCCACTTATGCCTTGACATAGAGTAGGAGGGTGGCTGCACCTCCCCACTTTCCCTCCAAGAACAGCTAGCGAGGTATATACATATACAGAGATTCTTCCTTAGCTACTAATGAATGGCAGATACCAAGAGGCAAGAAAGCAGCATGAAACCCCCTCCTTCATCCTGAGGCATGTCTCTTCCCAGGTACGCCAGGGACAGACACCAGACTGGTTGATACACTGACATATTCAGCTACTGGGGGCAAAGGAAATTGCTTACCCCACCCTGTGTCTGTCCTACCATCACACAAGTTGGGTGAGGGGAATTCACTTTTTCCTATTAAATTTTCTTTCAAAGCCAGTACCTCCAGCCCTGGTCCTCTGAAAGCAGCACCACCACCACCAGCTTCTCCATAAGAGTCCAGTTGGCCATGCTGCCTTCTGCCCACAGCCATACACAGCAGACCGTCCCCGCTCCCCACAGGCTCAGCACCTGTCTAGGGCAGAAGAGGGGAGGCTCCAAACAGCATGGCTGGTTCACTTTTCACACGAGGTGGTGAATGACATCACTGACCAGAGACAGAACAAGCTTAGAAGGGGACTAGGATGAGTAAGACGTATAAAGGCTTGAAAGCAGCCCCTTCCAAACTCAGCCATAATTACCAAAGTCGCTTGGGGTTGAGAAGGCCATTTCTAGGTCACATAAACTAAGCTAAAATCCCCACTCTGCTGCAGCCTAGGGAGCTTAGAGGGGTAGGCCAAAAAGGGGATGGGAGGGAGACTGGGTGTGAAATTTCTAGTAAGAATTTTTTTTTTTCCTTTTACTCCTCTGGGACTAGGGTGAACATGGCACTGCTCAGCAGAGACCGTCCTGCCTTCGCATCTGCTTTAGCGATGCCTGAGAATAGCCTTCCACACCTCTCCCGCCTCCAGGAGGGGCCTGTGCCAGAGCCCTGCCCTGCAATGAACCATCTGCCACTGCTGCAGAGCAACATGAGCATGATGCTTGCCCTCTCCCCTTCATTTCTGTGACACACTGCATCAGCTGTTTTTCCAACCCTTCCCCTGGGCAGCAGGGAAGTCTCTCTGTCCCCGCAGGGGCTCATGGCATGGGTGAGCAGGGGGAAAGCTGACGCCAGGAGACAAATCGCTCACCTGAAAATAGTGTCACCCTAAGTTGCTTGTCTCTAATAGCCCACAGCACAGAAGGCCCCCTCACGCATGGAGGAGACATCAATAGCTGCCTCACCCCTGGCTCCAGCCACCCACTGGCTATTTTCCAGCACTCAGCCTCTTCTGGCCCTGGGCAGCTGTTAGGCCCAGACAGCCCAGCTGTGCCTAGTGAGCCACAGCTGCAGCAGGGCTTGAGCAGGCTGGTGCTAATGACCTGACAGCAGGGAGCTTGGGCTGCAGGCTGAGTAGGAACCCCAGGGGCAGAATGAGCAAGGGGCCTGATGCAGCCTGTGTGCCGGGATTCTTGGCCCACCCCCAGCTCTGCGGGAGGCTGGGGCCCCAATCGAAAGAGCAGGTTTTTAGCACCGTAATGCAGGTTGGGCCACTCTCCTTTTGTGCAATATGAACCCAGCAGCAGGCTTAGCCTTTCCTAAGCTGCAGCCATGACTAATAGCTGCTGCAGAGGGCCCACCTCCCCCTCCTCCCACCCAACACCCCATCCCGGATCAGCGGCTTCCAAAAGCCACACACACAAAGCTGAAGCCCGACCCTCCAGGATCCTAGGCAGGTACCTGCTCTACCACGAGTAACAGCACCTCAGAGCTGGGAAATGGAGGCCCCGTAGTCGCCTTCCATCTGTGTGGCAGGAAGTTCATGCGCCCCTTTGACTGGCTCTCAGCACAGCCTGAGTTTTGCACTGCAGTGCCCTGCACGCTCCTGTGGCAGTAGTTACTCTACTTTGCTCACGGCCTTGGCCCAGAGCAGGATGGGAGGGCTGGGTTTCCAGTCATGATCCCCTTCTCCCTGCTCTGGTTTCTCATCCTGGGTTGTGTGAAGGACTTAGTACAGGGCCCCTAACCAGCAACAACCTGATCTACTTGAGAAAGGGTATTTCTTTGGGCACTAGCATCTGTGGCTGTAGAACTCCCGTGAGTGAGGGGTGCGCTGCCTGGTCATTCCCCCATGGACCTCTCTCTCCTCCAGCCAGACGGCAGATCCTAACCGAACCCATCCCTTGTACTGCCCCTGGTCGAAGGTGGCTTATTGCTTGAGCGTCCCTTTGGCCTGAAGCTTCTCCTATAACCGAGACCCGCGTGACAGCTCTGGTCTGCAGGAAGAGCGGGGCCATGGCTAACGCAGTGCTCCCCCTTCCTTAAACAGCCGCTGGGAGGAATAGCTGAGCTGCTGCCTAACATGAGGAGTCCCTGTAAGTGACCGTTCACCCCTCCCAGCACAGCAGGAACCCCTTTGTTTCCCAATTGCTTTTAGGTTGGCCCCTGCCCTACCCCTCTCCTGGCTCCCAGGTGAGCTGTTCCCAGTTGAGCCAAAGGAGCAGGGGAGGCCTCCCTACCCTGCAGTGGTGATATTTCAGCTTTAGAGCCAGGGTATAGGCAGGGAACACGCCCATTTCAAACATCTGCAGCCCCTGTCCCCTGAAAGCTATGGTTACTGCTCTGGTCTGACCTGCTGATTGTAGCCCCAGTGAGCACAATGACCCACCAACAGCTGTGCCAGCCCTTGCCAACAGTACGAGTTTCACTACAGGAGGTCACGACTGGGGGAAGAGTTTACACGAAAGGGGCTCATTGTTGGTTGATTGGCCTCTTCCCGCCCCGTGCCTGTGCCCTCCCCCCCATTCCCTTCAGTGTCCATTCAGAGAGCTACAAGCAAGAATCCCAGTGCAGCTGCAGATCATGTCCATCAAGGAAGTCTGTGGAGAAGAGGCTGGGGACTGCAGTGCTTAGGGGAGCAAGGCTCATGACAGGGCCCCCCGAAAGCTCCAGCCAGTCCATGCTGTCCAAGTTACCCTCAGCTAGGTCCAGGACTAGTCCCCCAGTTGGCTCATGGGCAAAGTGCAATTCTGAGGTGTCCATAGGGGAAGGCGGGTGGTCCAGAATGGCTGAGCTGCTCAGCATCTCACTGTGGAGGTCATCGATCAGGGACAAGGGCTCAGGCCCATCGTGGCCTGCTGGCAGAAGGGGGAGGCCAGTGCTGCTCTCCAGGAAGTCCTCCAGCCGGCCTGCTAGGACAGGGTTAATGCAGCTGGTATGGCCAAGGGACATGTGCAGGGGAAGCTCAGAGGAATGGTGGCTGTTGGGCGGCGAGGCGCATGCTGGAGACACCGATGTCTCCTTCCCAGCTGGAGAGGGCTGCTCCTTGAAATCAGCTGAAATCTCTGTAAAGAAAGAACACAGAGTCCCAGGGTGATGAAAGGCTCCAGTTAGTGGAGGTCAGATCCTTCAGATCCCTGAGCTAGAGCATCACCAATCCTGACACCGTGGGCCATATGCTGATCACCAAACAGGAGCCAAGAAACCTCTCCCAGCTACACAGTAGGCTGCCTTAGGGGAGTTTTAAACCTGCCTTACAGAGAACCATCATGGGCCAGGGCCATGTGAGGGAGGCCAGCCCAGAGCAACCATAGGTCTGATGCAACGCAGCAGCTAGAGGAGTTTTATGCTATATTATACCAGTGCCTGACAAGTCTGTTTCATAGTGCCACACCATACCCTGCTTATGCTAAGGACAGCACCAAATGAAGAATAAGCAAGGGCCCAGGCCAGGGGATACGTACACTAGTGGCAAGACCAATCTCACCAACCCTGCGCCCTGTTGGGGAGCCAAAGGGTGAGAGTCACACTAGCGCATGAGCTCAGTGCTACACAAGCCATAGACTCAAACCCAGAGGTGACCAGCCAGCAACCTCACTGGTTCTCTCCTCACCTCCACTCTCTATGAGGATGTCAAACAGGTCGTCCATCTGTTGGCTCGAACAGCCGTTCTCCTGGGAAGAGAGTGTGATGAATTAGACCCACACTTACAAGACACACAGTAACCACCAATCTGCTGGCCTGGTCCTTCTCCTTCCCGCACTGACCTGGTAGGATGGTGCCTATAGCACATGGCACCAATGACCTCTGTCACCCCAAGGTGTTACTGGAAGAAGGGTGTTTATAGCAGTGTGGGGTCCTACCACCCCACCATGCCCCTGTATTATGGGTATATCTACACTGCAGCTGGGAGGGGTAATTCCCAGCTTGGGCAGACGTGCTCTTGCTAGCTGTGATCAAGTTAGTGTGCTAAAAGTATTGGTGGGGCCAAATTGCATGGGCAGCAGGATCTTCGATGGGATTGTCCTCGGCAGTTAACCGAATCCCTCGCAGCCACACTGATTATTTTAGCAGGCTAGTTCAATAAGGCTAGCATGTGTACCTCTACCCGAGCTCAGAATTACACCTCCATCCGCAGTGTAGACACACCCTAAGCAGGAGGTAATCTTACCTCAGTCTCAACAGGCATATGGGTCAAAGAGTGAAATGGAAGGTGACTCCATTCCCACTGAAACACCACCAAGGAAATTCACCTTGACTCCTTGTGTGCAGCTCAAGGTCAGTTAGAAAAGGCCCCATGTGTTTCAGTCTCTCCATTTCCTAGGCACCTGCCCCTGAATTCAGGGAGCAACGTGGGTGTTGGATTTGCAGAGGGCAGCCAACCCACATGCTCCCCAAGACGTTCCTTGTGGAAGCACAAGGAAGTGGCTGCTCTTACCTCATGGGGCTTTGGCTGTTGCTTCATGGCCTCTTCATAGCCTGGTGGTTCTTTCATCGGCACCGAGGAGCCAGGGAGAGGAGGTGAAGGGGTCCCAAAAAGGGACGGGTGCTGCTGCTGCTCAAGGTCCATCTGGGGTGGGGAAGTGGCAGCAGGAGAACCTGGCTGTGAGGATGACTGTTTAGAATGAAGGAGAACGGAGTGAGTAGGTAGAAAGACCATTTCATCTCCCACATCATGGCTGCTCTCACATGTCCTGGAGAGGCCATCCCTTCTGTCTCCGCTACCGCTGGCAGAAACCACACTGCTTCTGCTCTTCTCTCAGTATCTCTGCTCTTTCTTGCACTGTGTGCGTAGTACATCCCCAGATCACAAATGAAAATCCTCTGCTGTAGCACGCCCATGCCACAAACCACCACAGGACTGCACTGGGGTGAGGAGGAGCTCATCTGTTTGGGTGGGTGGATCCCCCCAGCACTTCACAGAGACACAGGACGACTATCCCCACAATATCAATGTAATCTGTGTGTGACAGCCTAGAACTGTTATTTTACCCTTTCCTCTCCATAATGAGTCTGCTTTGGAAACACAAAACTATTCACAAAACACAGGCTGTGGAGAAGTCCGCAGGCTCAGATAGTGTCAGATCTCACAAACTTAGCAGCGGGGGTGGGGCAGACCTCAGAAGAGAGCTCTCCAAAGGAAACCCAAGGTATTACAGGAAGTGGTGTTGGTGACTCAGCACTGATCCAGTACCGCAGAGATGTGCTAAAAATACTGTTAAGGCCTTAGCCTTTACTATGATCATTAAAGATCCATTCCACAGTTTGTTAAAGTAGGAATAATGGTCCAAGTACCCTGGAGGAACTCCAGCTCAGATAGTTATACATGCTGCCTCTCTAAATCTCTCTGGGAGTTTAATCTAGGAAGGTATTTTTCACTTTCCTTCACTGTAACACTGTGGGCAGCAATGCTGGTGCAGAGAAGTGATCCCTGTATATCCAGCCTCCAAAGTCCCTTACGAGTCTGCTCTCTCAAAGTGAGAGAGCCTGAAACTTGGCACTGTGACATGGTGGACTCCATGGGATATGCAGGGAAGCTACCTTTTTCGGCACATTGGGTTGTTTGGCTTTGCTAGGAGCACCAGTTTTCAGAGATCCTTTGTGGAAGCCGTTGAGGAAAAAGGGCTGCAGGTTTGGAGGTGCTGAGAAAGACAAAATTGTGTGGGGCAGCTGCCCAGTGACCACCTGCAGACCTGGCTTCTGAGCCTACAGGGAGACAAAAGGATGAAGAGAGCTACAAACCCCTGCATGGCATGTAAGCTAAGATCAATCACATATTCTGGCTGGCCTAAGGAATTTAACTCTTCAATGGAGAAAGGTGCCTTTGGTTAAAAAACATTCACCTCTGTATTAAAGGCCTTATCAAACCCATGCACTGACCCTCTTCAAAGATGGTCCCACAGCACATGGGTAAGAGCAACAGAACAAAGAAGTTTGATCACATCACTCAGACAAGGCCACTGCCTCCCCATTCATTTCAGGATCCAGTTCAAAAGTTACCCTCCTAATCCTTAAAACCCTTCATAGACTTGTTCTAACCTAACTGATGCACTAGGGAACACACTGAATTATCACCTCATCTAGAAGGGAGAAGATGCAGACCAGGAACTCCTGAGCGGTCACTGAGAAGGGTTATAACCTCTTCACACCTCGTTTCTTTATAGCATTACATCTCTGACAGCCAGACGCAATCCGTAACCAAAGAAAAACAGTTCGGGTGGGGGGCAAGGAGGGCATCTCAACATGGATAATCAGGACCCAGGTTTTAACGTGACACCTATTATTCCGGAAGGAGATTTCTCAGAGTTCATACCCCACCCCAGGGTGCAGAGAAGCCCTGCCAACCCCAGTGCAGTAACTGCCTTTTGATTTCAGTGGGAATCCTCAAAGGGTAAGGAACTACAACATGAACAAGGAGGACAATTCTGCCCTTTATTTGTTTACAATCACTTTGTAAGGACACTTTCACACAGTACTAGGTTGTTCAACTGCCGTGTGATTAAGGGTATGTCTACACAGCAAAGAAAAATCTGCAGCCGGCCTGCAGCTCAAGCCCTGCGAGCCTGAGTTGGCTGGCACAGGCCAGCCCAGGTTTTTCTTTGCTGTGTAGACATACCCTAGGGGCCAGAGCTAATACATCGTTAGGGATTCTCAACTATTCTTCATGCCATAAATCCCATGTTCAACCTCCTCAGATGCATCCCAGGATCCTTTACCCCAGTGCCTACTGCTCTTCTGTGGGAGTCACCATGGGAAATTGGCTCAAAGGTGTATGGCACGTCTGACACCCCAAGGAGGACTGGTTATAAATGGCTGAGCAAAGCTGCTTCAGCAGAAGGCCGGAGATATGAAATGGGAGCATTGTGCAATCCCCATTCATTCCCCCCAGGGCCAGCTCCCAGGCCGAGAACCAAAGCACTATGCATGGGGAAGGAAACTGCAGTGCAGTGGGGTCTCTCCCTCTGTAGTGATGGTCTCAGAACTGATTTGTCCACGTGCTCCCTTTCCCCTCTGTGACTCAGCCAACCACCAGACAAAGGGAAAACAAGGAAGGAATGCAAGCATGTGGTCAGCTACCTTCCTGACGGGCTGGTTCAGTAGCCTGGGAGGCTGCTGCTGCGAGTTGCTTGCAGGTAGCTGACACTGTGGTTGGCTGGATAGTTTAGTGGGTGACGACTGTACTCTCTGAAAAGAAAAAGATGAATGAAAACAAAGCTATTCGCTGTACTATTTGAGGGGGTTGTGGAGGCTGGAGGGAGAAACAGGGTTTAGTTTTCCTGAAGCTAAAATGAAGTTAAATGTATTTCCCAACCCTTACATCTTTAGAAAATTCACTTGTTAGTTTCTCCTAGCAAGAAAATTGGAACACTGCCTACTATTAGGTACACAGGAATTGCCAGGCCGAATCAGGACCCGGTCTCTGAGAGTGACCATTACTAGCAGTTTCTGAGGAAGGTGCAAGAAACAGTTCAGTAGTCAGTTATGGGAAGAACTACTCCCATTTCTTCCTAACCCCGAATAGTTAGAGGTTGGCTTATACCCTGAAACTTGAGGGTTTCTGTCCCTGACTAGACTTCTGGAGTCGGTGTTCAAGGTACTTTTGTTAAATGCTGACTTGTCTCCCACCAAAATCAAAGGGGAAAATTAGCTGGGCTGGGCTCGTCTCTATCCTCTTCAATGAAAGGCCTTGCTTTCTGTCAGCTCCACTACAAAGTGGCACATGGAAGAACAAAACAAAAGATCATTTAACAAGACACACTCCTGTTCTCAGGGCTCTGATTTCAGCATTCAAACCTCAATTAGACAAAGTCATCTACTGGAAAACTCGAGCCACAATCTCTTTTCTCTCCACAGTGACGAGTGGTGGAATTCCCACTGCCTTTTACTATAGCGTAGTAAAAACCTGTCTGCAGTGTTGTAGCTTTGTTGGTCCCAGAATATTAGAAAAACAAGGTGGGTGAGGTAATATCTTTTATTGGACCAACTTCTGTTGGTGAGAGACACAAGCTTTTGAGCTTACACAGAATTCTTCTCCTGGGGACCTGAAGAGGAGCTCTGTGTAAGCTTGAAAGCTCCTCTCTCTAACCAAGAGAAGTTGGTTCAATAAAAAATATTACCTCCCCCACCTTGTCTCTAAAGACTTGTTCTTTCATACCCTTTTGGACCAGGAATCAGCCTTCCACATCAGACCGTTGGTCTGCCTAGCCCAGTGTCCTACCTGTAACTGTAACCAGAACCTGATGATTTGGGGAAGGCTAAGAAGCCTCTAAGGTACCTACTTAATTATGTAACACTGTACATGAGGTTTGTCTGCATGGAATTTCCTCCCATCCCCTGACACTGATCTGTTTTTGTCCTGAAGCAGAAGATTAGATTACACTCATCTTGATTTCCATAGCTACAAATTTTAGAGCCAGTCATAAGATCATCCAACCATTTTAATTTGTAAAATTAATTTCCGAATTGTGATGTCACTCTGTGGTAAAATGAGCCCCCCATAATAATGACCAGGGACTTGCAGAGCAGGACTAGACTGCCTAGCATGGGAGCGACAGTGCAAGCCTACCTGCAATGGTGTGCAGCTATTCCCCTGTGGTGAGAGGCCCCGCCTCTCAGCATTCTGATTGGTCACTGTAAGGACAATGTGGGTCCCTGTGGAATCTGTGATGAGGGTAGGGGGAGGGGCCCCCTTGATGAGGTCACTCAGGGGACCCCCTTGCTGACCAAGGAAGAGCTGCGGGGTGTGGGACTGGCATGGTGGCTCTGTTTCTGCTGTCAGCACCTCCTGTTTCACCATCACCGCTTTCTTTGGCACTGAGCTTGGATCTGAAGTGTCCATTTGGCTAGTGGTGGACACAGGGTTGAATTGATCCGTTTGGCCATCAGGCAGCCCTGCAGACTGGCAACTCGGAAACCCGTTTTCACTCTTAATCTGGGTGCCAAGAGCCACTGGACTAGAGGCAGGGACTACTCCGGTTTCCATGGCTAGTAGTGGCTGCTGAGACCGTTTCTCCTGTTCTAGCTGCAGCCTCAGCATCTCCACCAGCTGCTGCTTCTGTTTCAGCATTCGGGTGAGTTCCTCAATCTGCCTGTCCTTCTCCTGCAACATCTGATCTTTATCCTGGACCTCCATATCCTTGCTGCTGCTGGTGCTGCACCGCTCCAACCTGGGTGCTGGATTTAGGCTGCAGGAGGTAGCCTTAGAGCTCTCTTCCTTCATCAGGAACTGCACTGGAGATGCCTGCAGGGTAAGCTGGGTCAGAGGCGAAGTCACCGTCTCTCCAAAGGCATCTCCAGTGGCAGAGTTCTCATCCCCAGTGCTCATCTGTGAACGCTCTGAGGGGGTGGGCGAAACAGGTGGTGTTGAGCCTGTGCTCCCAAACTTCATCATGCCATTGCTGGTGACGGTGGCCACAACTACCTCTGTTGGTGCAATGCCAGTAGTGACCAGGGCCGGCCCAGTGCTCAGCCTAGCAGCTGGGAAGGCTACCACCACCTCAGCAGCTTTTGGGAGGATGGCTGTTGCACTGGGCTTGGGATTGCTGGCTGTTTGGCTGCCATTCTGCTCTTGGTAAGCTCTGAGCCGCTCAATCAGGTCCGTCTTGGTGCCTGAGACAGGCAGCGCCCTCATCTTCAATTCTTGCTTCAGCTCTGCCACCTAAGAAGGGGAAAACTGTGTTACAACTAAAAGAAAACCCACCGCAACCGGACCTGCCTTTAACACATATGTGAGTCATGAGACAAGGGACTGAACTGACAACCCGGCAGACTCAGGGGTCCTTTATTCCCACACCCCAGGTACAGCAGCAATGCAAGCTGCCACTACATACTGCCCTCTCAGTGTGCCTCAGCCCAGCTCCGGAGCGGCCACCTCATTCAGTCCTTGCCTTCTCAGCTGACAATGCCAATAAGGGGCCAATTAGTTTTAGTGCTGATGGCGGCATGGACATTTACCTTCATTTCATCTAGGTTGGTGGGGAGAGGGCCCGGTTTACCCACTGTGGCATTACTGTTTTGTCGCATCAGCCCACTAGAACTGGAGGATCCAGAAGATGCGCTGCTGCCGGTAGCAGAGAGACTACGCATGGCAGGGGCACTAGTGCCACTCTGCTGCTCTCCTGGAGGCCTGCAGGAAGAAAAAGTGTGGATATCAGAATCAAGGTGGAAGGGATCCTCATAGCCCACCAGCTGTGCTGAGAAGCCCAACAAGGACATTTGCAGCACTGTGTGCCTGTGGAAGCATCTAGGGCACCAGCACCCCCAGTGTTAAAGCACGCCAATAAATACCTTCTGACTGTACCGAGATACTCCACTCTGGCCACTGAAAAACCAGCTAACTTCAGCTGCTCTTGCCTGACAGATTCACCCAACACAGACCACTTCTTGAGGGTGACAGTAACTTGACAGGATTTACAACTCCTATGCCTCACACCTTCCGAGCTCAATGTGCTTGGGATCTGATGAACTTACTAAGGGAGCGAGTCCCTCACAAGGGGTGGGGAGAGGCAGGAGAGGATCGTGGGCAGTGCAGTAAGTACCGTCCTTTGGCAGGGCAGATAGGATGGTCTGGTAGCTAGTGCAGCTCATGGAGACCATGAGTAGGGACGGGAGGGCAGGGGGTTCCATACGGATGAGTAGTGTTGTGGGACCCGTACTTTGGTGGGGCTGGCAGGATGGTCTGATAGTTGTAGTGCTGCTGCTGCTGCTGGTTGAGGATCTGGAGCTGCAAGAAGAGCTGTTGCTGCTGCAGTATTTTGGCATAGGATGAGTCCATGGGGGGAGCCCCTTTGTCCTGCTTTTGGTCCGGGGGGATGTACTGGTGGTATTTGAGCTTCTTGACTTTCGGCTTCAATTCCTTGGCTTTTTTACTGCGCTGAGACTTCTCGCTGGCAGACTTGGGCTGGCTTTGCTATTCAATGAGAGAGGGAGGGGAGGAAGAAAATAAAAATAGATGTAACAGATGCACTGGGATAGCATTAACATCTAACCAAAACCTGCAGGCAAACCAGGCTTTTTACTTCAACACTCTCTCCAGATTTGACTCCGGGGCCTTTCCACATTCTTAAAGCAGGAATAATAGTACACACTCAGCAGCTCGGCTAGCTCCAGGACCTTACACAGCACCAGAACAAGGGTACAGAGTCAAGAACACAAGAAGGATTACCACAGCGCAACAGACCATTGAACAATTAGCCCAGACTCCTTCTCCCTGACCAGGGTCAAAGCTAGATGCTTCAGAGGAAAATTTTTATATCTAGGACCCTTGGCAACTGCACTATAATATGTTCGGAAGGGGGGGAGACACCTTCCTGACCTAATCCCTGTCTCAATGAGCTCCTCTCTAACTGAAGAAGATCTAGACATTGATCCATCTCAAGCCCGGGGAAGGTCCTACAAGTAGAAACCAGGGGGAGACAGTGAATGATGAAAGATGTTCTTCCAGCACCTCAGCATCTCTTAGTCTAACACTCCCACTCTCTACCATCCCCAGAGCAGCCACATTAACGTCTATACAAATGGAGTGACATCCCCCACACCCCCATACCTTAATGAGCGTTGGTGGGGGCTTGGCAACAGGAATAGTGGCTCTGTTGGCGAAGCTAGGAGGCAGCAGAGGTGGTGGTGGAAGAGGAGGGAGTGGCTGTTCAGGTAGGAAAGGTGTTTCATTGGAGTCTGCATTGATCTGTAACTGGGACACAACCTGCAAGGGGAAGAAAGAGCATCATTCAGACACAGACACACAGCTAAACATTTTCTCTCCACTGTTACAATGTTGCCCTCATTTCAGAAAGCAGGGGGCTGTAGGAGCATTCCACTAAAGTTGCTATGCACGGGTTACCAGACATTAAATGGCCACCTGGCTTCTTAATCCACTCCCTGAGATCCTCTTGTCCAACTTGGGGAAAAGCACGCTTCAGTGGGATCAAAGCATCCTAGAACAAGGAAGGAATCAAAGCCCACTTCTAACTGTATGCCCCTCCTCCTTTTGCCTCCCAGGAACAGTCACATACACTTAATACACACTGCATTACCAAGCAACCATTCCCACTACCAATCCCCAACAGGGCATAACTAGGTGCCCTCTCCTATCACTTCTAGGGAATCACTGGAAGCCCATTCCCACTGCAGCTACCCACAGGGGCACCAGACACATGGTTTTGCTGGTACCACTTAGAACTTAGACATCTCATGTGACTTCAGTGATATCTCACGGATGTATTACTGAGGAACAAATCAGTCTCTTAGCAGTGACACCTTGTAGACATCTCTATGCCTCATCCCTCATTCAGGGATCCAGGCATTTGCACTGCCCCAATCTAATAATGGTTCTGAGGTGCCAGAGAGCAGCAAGCGTCAACACTCGGCATTGTTACCTGAGCTGTTGATGACACAGTGGTGCTGGGAAGCGGCTCACCAATCCGGGCGTCCATCGGTGATGGTACAGATCCCTGGGACTCATGGCTGGCTGGCTGCTCTGGGGACAGGGCATCACTGCTGTCCTCGTCAAAAGAGGAATTGTCTGCAACCTTTGGGTAGTTCACCTGCCCAACTGAAAACAAAAGGTAATTTCAAACACTGAATATATAACAGTCACCACTGGCCAGCGGGGGGCAGGCTGGGATGTCTGTTTTAGCTTAAATCCCAAACCCAAGAGATAAGAGAATAAAGCACAGACCTGAACCTTTCCAGGGTACTTCCATTCTCTCTGCAGAATCAGTACTATTGGTCAACAGTATCAAGTGCTACAGAGTAGTCTCGCAAGAGTATGGAAACACTTCCCTTGTCTATGGACAGGGTCATTCACTAGAACAACTGTTGCTGCTTCTACCATACCCTGAGGCCTAAAGGCTGACTGAGAAGGATCCAGGGCAATGGCACCTGACAAGGGGCATTGGGGACTTGGTTTGGTGGCGTCTCAATTAGGGAGGTTAGGTGTTAGTTCCCTACCCCATCCAACCCCCCTCCTTCCTGACTGCCCCCCGGGACCCCTGCCCCCATTCAACCCTGTTTCTCCCCCCGACCACCATCCACACCCCCGACCACCACCCGGTACTCCCCTGCCCTCTATCCACCCCCCCTGCTCCCTGCCCCCTTACTGCACTGCCTGGAGCACCAGTGGCTGGCGGCACTACAGCCGTGCTGCCCAGCTGGAGCCAGGCCACGCCGCCAGCGCCGCCACGACACAGCACAGACACCGGGTCAGGCCGGGCTCTGCAGCTGCGCTGCCCCAGGAGCTCACAGCCCCACTGCCCAGAGCATTGCGCTGGCGGCAGAGCGAGCGAGCTGAGGTTGTGGGGGAGAGGGGACAGCAGGGGAGGGGCCGGGGGTGAACCTCCCGGGCCAGGAGCTTGGGGGCCGGGCAGGATGGTCCCGCAGGCCGGATGTGGCTCGCAGGCCATAGTTTGCCCACCCCTGGGAAAGGAAGAAGGATCTTCCTCCTCAAAGGGGGTGTTGACAGTTTCTGTTAGTTGGGATCCCAGATGTGCTCTACTCTCTTTTTCCAGACACAAAGGGCAAGGGTCAATCACAAGAGGTGGCCCTAACTGTTCCTCGGACTTCTATCTGTACATATACGGCCCTCTCCAACAATAGTATCTATGAGTCCTACAAACATTAATTTATCCCCAAGACACCCCTGTGAAGCAGGGAAGTATGATCACCCCCATTTTAAAGATGACCAGCTGAGGCACAAAGAAAATAAGTGAAATTCTTCCTCTCTTCCTTGACAGTGAAGCCAGGCTTGCTCCTATCCCAGCCCTGCACCTCTCAGTGAAACGTATGCACCCTTGCTCACGAGCATGCCTCCATTAGTCTCTGAAGGAGGTGGCAATTCCTTCAGTGACTGCCCAAGGATTCAGCAGGGTGCGGCTATGTTTCATACAGCCTGCCCAATTAGGAGTGGGGTGATATTCCTCAGCATTCCTTTTCACCCCTGCCATGGCACTGAAATGATTTACAGCCGTTCCTATTTATTTTCAAAGGAGTTGAATCCTCCGAAGATTTTAAACCAACAGAAAGCTTTTGTTTCCACACACCTGCTCACTCATGTGCCCTGTCTCCCCTCCCTGATCTGACTCAGTCATTGGGTTCTCTCTGACGAAGGGTTAAAGACATTTGTTATACAGACAGAGGGATTTTCAGGAAGAGAGGGAATGCACAAGTTAGGAAACACAATCGCACAACAATTCTTCAGTCCTGGGCTTTGGGGATCAATCTCATTTTATTCTGGGAGCCCAGCATTCCTTATAATCTAGAGTCTCTCCATTGCTATCCAGGCTGGGAAGGGAGCTTTGCATTCCAGAATCCTAGAACTGGAGAGGCTGAAGTTTTGGCATGGGAATGAAATCTCATGGTATTTTTTCCCATAGGGCAAAAGGATGGGTTACCTGAGAGCCTCCCCAGAAATACACATCCCCTACCACACTTACCAATGATGGCTTCTTTCAGGCTGGACTCCACAGGAAGGATGTTCTTCTCCACCAGCTCCATGGGACCCGGCCTCTGCGATATCTTCTCGTTGAGGTCGTCTGCCAGTCTGGCTCTCTTCAGCTTCAGCTGCTTGGCCTGCAGGGAGGGTTCAGCTGAGGTCTCTGGACAGAAAAGAAATAAAGAAGATGGGATCAATCCTGGGATGCCCAGTGTGAGCATGCTGGCATTACTATGCTTCCATTCAGGAAGAAAAGAGCCTTGCTCTCTGACACTGGATGGGAGACACTCCCTCCACTCAAATTGGTGTCATTCAATTCACGTTCATCTTTTCCTACTTGCCTTGTATCCTTCATATATGGAGTATGCTATTCCCTCCCTGACCCTGAAATTGGCCCCACACTTGCCAGCTGAACCTTCCATTGCCCCAATCCTTTGGGCATTTTAAACAAATTCTTCTCTGGTCAGCAGAACACTGCCCATTAACACGCTGCCCATTTCTCCATCCTTCAGCCCCAACTAATGGGTTGTGAACAGTTGGGGTTCACATGGCATATCTCTCTGTAGACCAAATAAGCCATGTGAGAAGCAGACGAGTCCTTCCTAAACAGCCACAGAACTAAGGCAGCTTTAAACATAGCAGACATGATTAGATGATTTTCTGGACTCATTACTGGGGAGTCCTAGACAGGCTACCTGCAGCTCAGCCTCTGTACTGGCACAAAAAGCACTCTTGAGAAGCTGGCTACAATAGGGGTTCCCCATTCCAGAAGATGATTGCCAGTTCTCACATCCCTGATCTCATAGGCCTCCCTCCCCCAATGCATTCACCCACTCCGGAACTATGCAACTGGTATGATCATCTGCCCACTCCCAGCTGAATAAGGGCTTGGGTGGGGGCAGACAGTAACGGTCTCAAGCTAGTAACTGTCTGGAGGGAGTCAGTGCTTGTTGTAGACCACGCCACATTTGGAGTTTGTCCGTTCAACATGTACCGTACCTTCCAGAATGTGCATTCTGACCAGCTCCGATCTCTCTGGCCGGGACCGGATCTTCCGTTTCAGATAGTCCTCTGTCTGCAGCAAAGACAGACAAGAATGCAGCGAAATCAAGTGATCAGACATAGCCTAGGATAGGCCTGGGAAGCACTGGGTATTTGGCTATTTAAAATCCATCTTTTGTTGTTACTGACGTGAATGAACTGCACATAGAAGGGGATATATTCCCATCAAGATCTTATAGTACTTAGAGCCTCAAACACAGGATCAGTTTATCTAAGGGACTGCCTGCGGCTCTTCTTCCCATCCCTGAAAGTAAGAAGAGTAAGGATGCAGCTGCTGCCAGTCCTAAACAGAATGGCGGGAAGCAGGAACTTTGAAGACCCAAACCCCTTTCTTTCTATACACAGCACTGCCAGACCAAGTCAGTGTCAGCCTTCAAGGTGAGAGACTCAAGACCATAGGTTTCTGTTTATGATGCTGAGCACTGGGTCAATTGTTTGCAGAGTAACACATACAAAAGTAATGTTGGGATTTGGAAGCTGGGTCATGATTTGGGCCCACAGCTGAACTGACAACAAATGGAGCAGTTAAACTGAAGACTCCGTCTAGTTCTCTGACCAGCTGGACTTAACTTCTGTGGCAAGCTCCACTACAAGCGCAGCATGCTTCCGACTCAGCACTCCCAGACAGCCCAGGAAAGGGAGACTGGGGTCAGTGGGTAGGAAAACGATAAATGCTGACCACAGGAATGGACCCGTTGGAGGCCTTATAACGATTTTTTTTTTCAAACATAAAAATGCACTCACCCACTGCCAAGATCCAAAAAGTAATTTAACAATTAATTTTTAGAAGAATCTACAGCCAGGGGGATGCTGCTCTCCAAGCAAACCAAATCTAACATAGTGGTACTTGTTTCAGTCTTTTCAGAAAGTTTGTAGTGGTGGTGTTGTCTGGGATGTTCCGTCAGAGATGTCATTTCTCTAATTTTGCATTGCTTTCACTTTTGAAATAAAACTCAGCCCAACTGTCAGAGTAGGTGCCATTCCCCTGTAGACTGCTCTGAAGAACATTCCCCAGAGGCCTTTTGGGGAACTGAAATCATCAAGAAACCCCACTGTACAGGCAGCTACAACATGAAGTGTGGTGCCTCTCTCTCACTCTTGGCTTCCTCTTTCTCAAGAGCCACAGGTTTGTGATTTTTAGTCTGTAACCAAGACTATTTGGGATCTCCTCCATCAAGCTGCTGGTTTTAAAGGGAAGATCACCCAGGGTTTGGGAGCACTCCAGGCTAACAAAAATGCGCACGTTGCACAGAAGTAACATCCTTTGTCTCAAAGGAAGCAAAACATACTTAGACTATTGCCATCCAAGGGTAGAAAATGTCACAAAAATAGCTGCATCAGGTGTGCGTGGGGTTATGAATAATGGTGATCTCCAGAAAGAAGAGAATGGGGAAACCTGAAGCATTGTCCTCAACTGGCATTTACTCCTGGGGAAATTCTGCATCACTGCACATGTGCACAATTCATGTCCCCCCCAGATTTCTTTGCTTTCCTGTCAGAAAGTCATTTTTCTGTGGGGAAGCAGACTTTCTGATGGGGAAGCAAAGGGAAGCCGCAAAAGTGATCACGCATCCCTGCCCAGCAGCACGAGCACGTCACTTTGGGCAGCTGGCGGAGAGGTAAATCACAGAGCAGGGGACAGGGCAGAGGGCACAGTGGGGACGGCCCAGCTGGTGGCTCCTACCCTGCGCCGGACTCAGCTACTAGTCCCGGCTGGGCTGGGCTGAAATGGGACTTGCTCTTCCCCTGCAAGATGGCGCTGGGGCAGACCCACCCCCAGAAACCTCCCCTGGCTGCAGGAAGCTCCACGCATCCCATCCCTGTTTCCTGCCCCCATTGCTCCTCAGCTGCAGGGGGTGGGGTCACTGTGTGGGCAGCTGCTCTCCTGTCCACCCAACCCCTGTGCATCTGAACCCCCCAACCAAGCCTCACACCCCCGCATCCAGAACCCCCCACACTGAGCCTCCTGAAAACCCCCTCCCCCACACCTCACCCCTTGCATCTGGAGTCCCCTGCACCCAGACACCCTGCCAAGCCCCACCCCCTAGCACCTGGATCCCCACCCCTTCACCCAGACCACCCCTTGCTGAGTTTCCTGCACTCAACCCCCCACCCCGATCAGCCCCACCCCCCTGCACCAGGACCACCCTGATGAGCCCTCACACACCTGGACCTCCACCCCACTGAGCCGCAACCAGCTGCACCCAGCCCCCTGCTGAGCCCCAAGGACCTTCACCTGGACCTCCCTGCAGAGTTCCATTAGCACTGCACCCAGAACCCCGCAATGAATCCCTGTGCATCCAGATCCCCCTGCACTCGGCCCTCCACTGAGCCGCTTGCTGCCAGATTGCCCCACACAGAATCCTCTCACCTCACACCTGGAACCACCCACACTAAGCCCCTCCACACTTAGATCCTGCAAGGCAGAGCCAGGGTAGACCTGGTTCTTGCGCTGTGTCAGGGTTGGGTGAAGCCTCACCGCCAAGTCCGTGTTCCGGAGTGGGGGGAGCACCTGCAGAGTGATCTCCCACCTCCATGCAGCCTGTGCTCCCCACTGCCATGCTGGAGCCTCCACATTTATGTATTGACAAATAAAGTTTGTAGAATTTTAAAATATTGTGGGCAGAATTTTTTATTTTTTGGCACAGAATCCTCTCAGGAGTAATCTAGTCAGGATCAGGCAGAATGGGGGAGAAGTCACCACCACATACAAAAATGCATAGATGTGGGTGCATGTGCGATATAGTGCTTCCAGAATGTGGATGTATCCTTTGCGGTCTCATTTAGAGACATGGGGTTTCCAGGGTAATAAACAGAAAATACCCTCCCACTCCCAATTTCCCTTAAACTTGAAAGAGTAAACTCTCTTACCCTGGCACGCTCCAAGCTCCTTCTCTGTTCATGAAATGCAGCTGGACTTTTCAGAGCTGTTGGGAGGACAACATTTATAGAATGAATTAAAATGGGGGAGCCCCCACCCTCTCCACTCCCATGTCACTTAGGGCTAGCAAACTGAAGTTACAAGAAATGCTCACAGCAGCTGCATTATGCATATGTTTAACACACTGGACAAAATTCTCAGCAGGTATAAATCAACGTAGCTCTACTGACCTCAAAGGGCGTTATGTCAGTTTATACCAGCTGAAGATTTGACCCTTTTTGATTTTGCTAAAATTCATAGTGTGGGCTAGATGTTCACTTGGATTTGCCTCTGAACTACCACATGTAAACCTAATCTGTTCATCTGCTGGGGCATACGAATGAGGGTCAAAAATTAGATATGGGGTTACAAAATACCCTCAGCAAGCTTTCCCATGGTGGTAAAATGCTCTGGACCCTGACTCCAGTGGTAGGCACTAGCATACCTGAAGAGGCATGTGAGACTGGAATGAGCCTCATGAATTGTAAAACCTCTCCATTGCCATTCAACATCATAGAAAGTCAGTTTCACCACCTGTAAAATGGGGATGGTACTGATCTCCTTTGTAAAGCGCTCTGGGATCAAAAGGAAAAGCACTATATATGAGCTAGGTACTACTATTAGAGGTTCAAACTTCAAAGATGAATAACTCCAAAATGTTGTATCCACACCTTATAAAATAGACCCATGCACTAGATTTCATTCAAGAATAGCGAATAAGACTAATTTTAATGTTTCTAGGTTAAGTTGTTTGGGAATACGGTTTAATAATGAAACCTTAGAAAATTGTTCAAAATGTGAAAATCTTTGTTTAAATGTAATGTACAAAGGAGTTACTCTTAAATGTGTGTGGTGCACTAAGCTTTCGCCCGGGGGAAGGAGGAGTGGATGAGGTCTGGTGGGTAAAGATCCGAAGCTGAGGCAGCCATGTCTATTGTGGAAGGTGATGGAGTTACTTCAGATTTACATCAGTGTAACGGAAAGCACAATCTAGTCCATATACTGGACATTTGAGGGGCAGTAGCCAATAACAGAAGAGATTTATATTGCACTAGCCAGAGTAAAACAATTTGTACAATAACTGCAGTTATTGAGAAATAACCACAGTGAGTATAAAAATACCTGCACTCTGATGGGCTAATAATGGCTCTGAGCCAGGCTAATGGGATTTTCAAGCTATCCGGTTATTGAGAAATAACCAAAAGGTATTGTGCAAGCTGGCAAGGGGAGTGCAGGGACTACATATAGAATTGTGGCCCAATAACTGTACAAAATCTCTACATTCTAATTGGCTGAGACAATTAAATTTCAGGGTAATTTATGACAGTCACTGATGAACAGCAAGAGACAAAGGTTGTTGGGAAAAGTTATTTTCAAGCCACAGAGAGGTGTTTGTGAACCCACACCCATCCCCCTTAACAAACACTAACCTTAACTTCTATTTTGCGCATGGCACATATGAATAAATAAGATGTTAACATAGGTTTGTATTTCTTCCCCCAACACATAATGATACTGTGCATCAGGCAACCAACTGAAGAGCCATTTGGGAGAGGATGCCAAAGCAGGACTTATCCTGAATTTTCAGTAGCACTCCATGACTAATACTTATGTTCTGTAGCAGCTCTGCCAACTTTCCTTTCTGCACAGTTCTGCCATCCTACTGGAAGCAGCACGTCTCTGTGCACGTTGTGGGAGTTAAATGAAATTTTCTTGACATGGTTACAACCATCTTTATGATTCAACCCCTCTCAGTTTGGTTAGTTTCATGTGTAGTTCAGAGAGCATTCTGAATATAGACAAACCAAACAAGAGGGAAGAGACTTTCCTCATAAAACAAAACAAAACAAAAGTATGGCCGGATGGCTAAACAGTTACCCTAAAGGGCAATTTTAATCTCTCGTGGGTATTCCTTTGGAAACAAACACTGGTTCGTAGTTTGCTCTATCCTGGCAGCGAGACAGACAACTTCATATTTGACCTCTGAAAATGTCAAGGGGGCACACATCCTTCCCTGCTTTCCCCAGTGCTCTATCAGGGGGCTCACATATCAGAAAAGGGTGGCTGTCATATAATCTTACTCCATCCAAAATTAACCAAACCCTGTACATTTTTCTTGGCCTTAAAACAACTGTGTAACAATTCTGCTAACTAGCCACTGAGATGGCAAATGACTAAAGAGGAAGACTTTTTCCAGGTTAGAGCCATGAGATGCAGGTTAGCTGTTCAGGGATCCGGTTTATAGACATCAGTAAAACACTGTTATTTACTGGAACTGTTATCCTTTGAGACGTGAGGCAAAGGTGTATTCCAGGTAGGTGCATGCCCGCCCAACGCACTCTGAGCCAGAGAACTTCGCCAAGCAGTACATGTAGGGGCGCTCTTTGCATCTCATGGCCTGAGCCCCTCCCCTGACCATATAAGGGGGGCACTGCCCTGATCTCCCCCCCCCGCCCGTCAGTTCCTTCATACCGAATATCAGAAGCAAAGACTGATGCAGAGGTGGTGGAGGTTGGATTGTGAAATACACATCTGTATCAGATCTCAAAGAACAACAGTTACAGTAAGTAACTGTTTTCTTCTTCTCATAGATACAGTTATGTATTCCATGCAGGTGACTCACAAGCACTAACCGCTGGAGGTAGGGCTCGGAGTCTATTTAAACAAGGACTGCAGGATTGCCTTCCCAAAGTCTGCATCTGAGCAGAATGCAGTTGTAATGGCATAGTAGTTCGTAAATGTATGTACAGAGGACCAAGTGGCAGCCCTGCAAATGTCCAGAATGGGAACGTCACTTAGAAATGCAATCAGTGTTGCCTGGGCTCTCATAAAATGAGCTCGTACCCTGGGGAGGTCGGGGGGAGGAGGCGTAGTTTAAGCTACTTCGTATGCAGGAAGTTATCCACCTGGAGATCATCTGGAAAGACTGCTCAACCCTTCATTCAGTTTGCACATGGACACAAACAGATGATGTGAGGAATGAAAGGGCTAAAGCCTGTGTGGGTAGAAAGTTAGATGTCGCCTGACATCCAACATGTGAAAATTCTGCTTCCTGGGGGTTAAATGCAGTGTAGGGGAAAACACTGGTAGATATGTGACTTGGTTCAAGTGAAATGTAAGCAAAAACTTAGGGTGCTGCTGCAGGGTCACTTTGTCTTTGGAAAACTTTGTGTAAAGAGGTTCTGCCATCAAGGCCTGCCATTTACATACTTCCCTTGCAGATGATATTGCAAGCAGGAAAGCAATCTTCTGAGACAGAAGGGAGAGAGAGGCTCAAGACAGACCTAAGTGAAGCACAGTGTACTCACAGTGCTGGTCTGTCACAACAAACTGGAGAAAAACCTCCTGCGACCGAGCAGAATTGCTATATGAAAATAAGCATCCTGAAGGTCCAGGGCAGCAAACCTGCTTTAAGGGAAGATAGTTGCTAGAGCAGGGGTCGGCAACCTTTCAGAAGTGGTGTGCCGGTCTTCATTTATTCACTCTAATTTAAGATTTCACGTGCCACTAATACATTTTAACGTTTTTAGAAGGTCTCTTTCTATAAGTCTTTAATATATAACTAAACTATTGTTGTATGTAAAGTAAATAAGGCTTTTAAAATGTTTAAGAAGCTTCATTTAAAATTAAATTAAAATGCAGAGCCCCCCAGACCGGTGGCCAGGACCTGGGCAGTGTGAACGCCACTGAAAATCAGCTTGTGTGCCACCTTCAGCAAGCGTGCCATAGGTTGCCTACCCCTGTGCTAGAGTGCCCATCTGGAATCTCATATATCTGACTGTTGACGTCACAGAGGTCGAGAATAGGTCTCACCCTCCTTGGGTTTGGAAACAGGAAATACCGGGAGTAGAATCCATGACCCCAATGAAGTAGGAGAATCTTCTCTACAGCGCCTAAAACTAGTAAGGACTGAACCTATTTGAGAATCAGTATCTCGTAGGACCGGTCCCTGAAGAGGGATGTGGTAGGGGGTTGGAGAGGAGGGATGGAGAGGGACTGTGTAGCATAACCCGATATGATGGTGTGTAGGACCCAGTTGTCCATGGTAGTTGAGTCCCAAACACTTCATAAACAAGCAAGCCTGTTCCCAAACAGGCTGGATGGGGAAGGAAAGGTCACCACTGATCACTACTCTGGACACAGAAGTCAAAATGGGTGCTTGCCAGATGCGGGGGGGTGGGATAGAGGGGATTAGGCTGGCTGGGTGAACCCTGAATCAGAGGATCTCCTTATGGTATCTAAGACTCTTCCTTGGGTAATCCCCCTGCGTCACAGGAACAGACGACTGGGAAAAAAAGCCCTGCAAGTGGTATTGCTGCTGCTGCTGCTGCCTGTTATAGTGGTGTGTCTATATTGCTGGAGTACAAACTCCCAAGGAGCGCAAAGTGGCCAGGGAATCCCTATTGGAGTCTTGTCTGAGAACAAAACCTGACCATCAAAAGTTAGGTCCTCAATTATCTGCTGCACGTTGACGCAATGCTTGATTTCTGCAGCCATGAGGCTCATTCTGCAGCCTCATAGTTACAGCACAAGCCATAATTCTGGCCAAGGCCGCCAGCACGTCCAGAGCTGACTGCAGTGAAGTCTTGGCTACCAAACAGTCTTCTGTAACAAACGCCCTGAACTCCTCTCTGGAGGCTTCTGGTAACTTGGCCGCAAATTTAGACATGGCAGCTCAATTTACAAAATCATTCTTAGAGAGTAGCGCCTGTTGGTTTGCAATGGACATCCAGCTACGGGAAGTGAGAAGGAACTGACAGGGGTCGGGCTGGTGCTACTCTTATATGGACAGGGGAGAGATTAAGGCCACAAGACGCAAATGCTGCCCCTATGGGTACTGTTAGGCAAAGATTTCTGGCTCAGGTGCACTGGGTGCACACACACCTATGTGGAATACACAGCTGCATCTACTCAAAGAAGAACCTATGCTCCACTTTAATGGGTGCATGGGAGAATCTCATCCACCTAAGGTTGGACTATATCTCCAGACCACACAGGTACATTTTATGTGAATATCTCCTTCCTTAAAAGGGAGGGAAACACCCAAACTCCTAACATTAATAAAAGAACATGTACAAAAAGGTAGCTGCCAAAGGCCCTGAAAACAATATGTAATAAGATTTCGTACTTCTACCAGGCCTTTCATATAAGATCTCTCAGTGCTTACAGACATTCATTAATTAAGCTTCAAACCTCTGTAAGGTATTAGGCCCATTTTACAGACAGCAAAATTGAGGCACAGAGATTAAGTGACACTTGCTCAGCATCAATCATACAGAGAGAGTCCATGGCACACCTAATAATAGAACCCAAAAGTTCCACCACATTGCAGCTATGCTCTTGTCAGTTAGTTGGTGACTAAAGCACTTCTCTGACTATCCCAACTTGTATGAAGTTGGGACACAACTACAAGGAGTCAGTTAGGAGCTTCAGGAAAGACCTAATAGTTGAATCTCTCTCTAGCCATTAGGACTCCCTTTACAAGATTTACAGTAGAAAAGTGAACTGTTACTGGCCGCACAGTTCCACAACTTGCCCTCTGGACCCAGGTCCTTTCTGGCTGGTCAGGGCCAAGAGGGAAGACTTGATTTCACTGCTGGAGATGGTCAATGCCATCTTTAAAGAGAGCAGCTTATCAAACTCTCTTAAGGAAGCTGTTGTATAGCATTTGCTCAAGGAATCATCTCTTGAGGCTGACAACCTATTATCAAGAATCTAACCTTTTTGATTAAGCTTAAGAAGGTTGTGGTGGGAACTCTAGGAGTACCAGATGCTTCTGATTTCCTTGTCCCATGTCAATCTGGATTCAGACTTTGGTACAGCACACTAACTGCACGTTAATTTATCTTCTCTGGTGGCAGAAAAAGATTAGGTATTCACAGTTAAAGTGTTAGATCTATCAGTTGCCTTTGATACTATTGATCATGAGGAGATAATGACTTGCCTACAGACTGAAACAGGTGTGGACGAGACTTCTTTTGGGGAGCTCTGTCCCTTCTGTACTGAGCATTCTTAGAGGGATGTAGTGGATACTTCCTGATCATCCCCAAGGGTTCTTTTGTGTAGTGTCCCATAGGTTCCATTGTGCCTCCCCTCCTACTTAATGTATATATGGGTCCAGAGAGAGAGGTAATGAGGAGACCTGGGCTGCAATGTTTTCATTACATTGAAGACAAACAGCTTTCTATTTCACCTGAGCCTACAAGTTATGTCAATTGCTTTACCCAGTGTTTGGTTAAGACTGGGGCATAGAAGTGAGTTATCTTACTGAAGCTCCATCTGGAAAACATTAATGTTGGTGGGTAGGAGTAAGCAACTAGGGGATATGGCTGAAATGGTCCCCCCTCCCCATATTGAGAATACGTGTCCACCATTCATCAATAGAGTGTACAATTCGGGTGGTGTTACTGGATCCCCAACTGCTGGTAAAGGATCATACAGAAGTAGTTTCTAGGATGGTCTTTCTCCCCAGTCTTCATCTGAACAGGAGAATAGTATTTTTTTTCTACCACCATCCATGTCTAAGATTAAAGAGTGTAATGCTCCCTACATGGAGCTACACCTTAAATCAAACCAGAAACTGAAGCTAATGCAGAATGTGGAAGCCTACTTAATAAGAAATGTATCTTGCTAAGAGTAAATGATTTGTGCTCTACAATCTGCACTGGCTGTCTGAGAGTTTCCAAGTGAAGTTTAAGGTATTGATTTTGACCTTTAAAGCCCTAAACTGGCTAACGTCTTGGTTACTTGTGAGACCGCCTCTCTGTCCATGTATTAGTGTCACAGTTGCTATCACTAGTGGTACTCAAGTTGGCACTCTCCTCCTATAAAGAAAGGGAGATGCTGGCAGAGCACACACTAGCAGATGATCTCCACCGTGTCCCTTTGCTCTGAAACAGCCCAAATGATCTGACCGTCAGGACATGCCTCAGGCTCTATTTCTTCACCCAGGGTTTTGGAGACAGAGGCCTGGTCTACACTGCTGCTTAAATCGAGGTAAGGTGTGAAAAAAAATCACCTCCCCGTGCAAAGTAGCTTACATCGACCTAATGCAGTGTCTACACCGCACTATGTTGGCAGGAGACACTCTCCCGCTGACTCACCTTCCGCCTCTCAAGGAGGTGGAGTACTAAAGTCAATGGGAGAGCGCTCTCCCATCGACTCATCGTGTCTTCACCAGACCCACTAAATTGACGACGCTGCATCAATCGCAGAAGTGTCAATTTAGCGTTCAGTATTGACGAGCCCAGAGAGTCATGATAAGGGCTGGTACTTATGATAAGGAAGGTATTATTTCTTGGATTTTATTTCATTTGTGGTTCATTATTTTCTGAGTTTGTGTTAAGGAACCACTGCTTATCCAATCCTTTTATATGACTATAATTTAAGTTTTTATGGCAACAGTCTCTAGAACCTGGGATTAATTCATTAAAATTGCAGTTTACATCAAAATAAATAATAATTGTGATGATTTGTGAATGTCTTTGTACAGCTTATGTTGCCTGCAGTATTGGTGTAACTGTGCTGGTCCCAGGATATTAGAGAAACAAGGTGGGTGAGGTAAAAATCTTTTACTAGACAAACTTCTGTTGGTGAAAGACGAGCTTTTGAGCTACACAGAGCTCTGCTACACAGACACCTGAAGAAGAGCTCTGTTTAGCTCGAAAGCTTGTTTCTTTCTCCAACAGAAGGTGGTCCAATAAAAGATATTACCTCACCCACCTTGTCTCTCTATGTACATCTTATGAACTCCAGTTTGATTTTGTTAACTATCTGTATCCTTATGTTTTTGGCTGTCTTTTACTATATTCTTACATCAAAGCCCTTGTGCTGAGGAGGAAGGGAGGAATGCTGGTGTGTCTGACTTTGAACAGGACAATCATTAAAGGTTATCAGCACCTGAATAGATCACTCCTAACAAAACAAGGGGTAGCTGCAGCCTGGATGGAGCTCTGCCCAGCTTGTCTAGACAGTGCTAGGATTTTGAGAACTAAGATGTAGACACTGGGGAACTCCGAGAGATTCCGAGCCAGAGGCAGCTTAGGCAGGACAGCACTGACTGCAAAGGTCAGAGAGAGACTGACTAGGATTCAGAGGAGAAGCCATATTCTGAAGCAGGGATTCTGGACTCCTCATAGATCTCTGACCTAAGCCAAATAACATTCCAGAGGTGTAAGGAAACTGAGGCAGGTTAATGCAAGTATGCATTTGTTATTTTGTGTAGATCGGTTTAGTTCTTGCGCTAGCTAAAGCAATGAGTGATTGTTTTTTGGAATTCTTACAAAGCCTGCATGTCCACTTGCTTTCGTTAGCATCTGTCCCTGCACAGATGAAATGCAAAACCCAGAGCACCCATGATGTTGGAGCTCTGAGAAAGGGTGTGCATAGCTATTGGGGAGTCAGGGGGTGAGGGGTGGCTGCACTGGTGTAGGGGGTGCAAGGTCTCATTTCTACAAATGTGTGAGAGAACCTGTGCCCAGGAAGCATGCCAGTGTTGCCAAGGAAAGAGACAGTGCTGCAGCCTACTCAGAGCAAGGGAAGTTTAATGCAACATAGATCTAGCATGTTGGGACCCAAACACAGCAGCTTGGTGAGCTACAACAGGGTTGTGTGACAACAATACACACCAGAACCTTGTCATAGAGAGTCAAGCCCATTCTATTACATCCACTAAAAACATTCTTTTTGGTTCTGAAGTTTTCTGGTGCAGTGTTGCTCTAGATGAGGGAGTTGTTCATGGTAAGCCAAAAAACACAAGTTGTCTCTCTCATCCTGGACTTGCTTAACCTAGTGTTTACTTCCTTTTGGAGCCCAATCAAAAATAAGCTACAAAACTACAGTGCCCTATCCCAACATGGAGTAGGTATACAGAGCTAGCCTGTGTAACCATGTTTTCTATTGATCCTTCCTCCCATGTTCCTTCCGTTTGTTAAACCCACTCACTACATCTTGTCTTATGTTAGATTGCGAGCCATTCGGTGCAGGGCGTGACTATTACTGGGTCTCTGTGATGCCCAGCACAATAGGACCTTGATTCCGGGCTGTGAAAAAATAAAAAGCATAAGGCATCACTGTTTGTGAAGAAGTAGTGGAAAGCTCAGCAAATGAGAGGCAGGAGAGGAGTAACTCAGGCTGCAAGTCCCCAAGAATCAGCAGAACCAAGATTTTTCCGAAGTGTTCAGTACAGAAATGTAAAAGAGATGTCCCCCCTATAGGAGTCTCACTACCTGTACACTCAGTAGGACTATCCTAGCAGGAAGAGATATGAACTCCCAAGTCCTTTCTTGATGGCACCCAATAGCCCTTAGGATCTGAAACTCAGTGGCTGCAGATTGCCACATTTACACTCCAACCACATTAGGAAAATGCCCTGATGTTACCAATGATTGTCAGTAACGGGTCCCATTGAACTGGTATTAAATGTGATTTAACTGCTAGAATAAAGGAGATAAATCATTGTCAACACTGTTATAGAAAACATGTTAGACAGCACATTCCACCAGGTTCCACTTTCTGCAACAGAGTTGTAAATAGTTTTGTCCTATTCCCTCTAGTAAGTAACCCTTTTTAATATCTGTTGAGGGGAGTCCCGACAAACCCTTTGCTAACTACCACTAACAACAAGTCATTTTCTTCCTATAGATTGACTGGTGAGGACCTCAAGAAATCCTATACACAGACTTGGAGGTTTTCTTTGGCCTTTCAGTAGATGGGAGGGATGTTGGTTGTGGATAATTCTGATTCTTCCTTATCAATTCCTAGAGTTGAGATTTTAATTAAAAGCATTAGCCTCTCCATTCTTATACCATTAGCTCACAGGAGAAATCCATTCTGGAGACAGAGAAGCACTCCAAGCCTTATTGCTTTCCAATCCCTCCCTCCTTCTCCCACCCTTGAGGCCATGCATTGAAGCTACTATCCTGACAGACTGATCTTCAAAAGTCCTGTCCTGCTCCTCAATTATCTGTAGTAATGCATAGAACTCCCCTCCCTGCAGCCCAGCGAAGAGAATCCATTTATCCCTCACTGTCTATCATGTCTGACAGTCTGTACCCTTATGTTCATCACTTTTACAAGACTATGATAAATTTTGTACAAAGTATGCCTTGTGAGGTATCCTTTGCAAATCCATAATCTGCTGAACATTATCATCCTGGCAAAATGTGTGTGGAGACATTATATGTAAAGTTATAGAATTCTACTGTATGATGTTACTAAGATATCATCTAAATCTCAGGAAACAGCCACAAACCAGTTCCTCAGAGACAAAAGGCAAACTGATACCTCAGGTAAGAGTCAATGAAATTAAATGGGCTATCACCTGGTTGAGTGGCCATTCTTTGGCAGGAAAAAGGGTTTGAATGAGAATTTTACATCTTGGCAACAAACAGCTGGAGATTCTCGTCTCCATAGACTGACTGTCTCCTGAACCTCAGCTGCAGATGATTTTCAAAGAAAAGAAAGGAGAACAGAGGCCCCAAAACATTCCTCCTTTCTCTCTATCCACAGCAACCACAACACCTGAGAAACTGTTTTGAACTGAGAGGGTGGGAATCCTGTCTGAAAGGATCCTGTCAGCCAGTAAGACTGCTACGGCATGTGGCGAGAGAAATCTTTGCTTTGAATTTACTTAACTTGATAAGTTAGGTATTAGTTTGGTTTTATCTTGTATTTCTTTGTAACCAATTCTGACTTTTATGCCTCATTATTTGTAATCACTTTCTGTAGTTAATATACTTGGTTTATTGTTTTATCTAAATCAGTGTTTGTTTGGATTGAAGCGTTTGGGATAACAAGATTTGTGCACATCATTTTCTATTAATGAAATGACAGTTTTGATATGAGCATGTGCTGTCCAGAAAAGGGCTGAGAGTACAAGGTGCACATTTCTGGGTACAAGTCTGGGACTGGGAATTTGCTGGTGTCACTCTGCAATATATTTCAGGAGTGACTGGCTAGAGCACTCATCACTCAGCTGGAAGTACTTTACGTGCTAGATGCTGTGTGAGAGCAGGCCAGGAGTGGTTGCTCTCGCAGCGAAGCAAAGTAAAGGGTACCCCTAGTTGGAGAATTGAGGAGACACAGTTGTTAAACAGCCCAGATTGTACCCTGGGTAATGTCACATCATGTTCCTATGGCATCATACTAGGCTAGTATAGCACTCCTGACCTAGGGGATCAGGAATCAAATCTTTGTCTCCCATACAGCAGAGCAGACAATGAAAATCAGGCATATCAGCTCAGACTCCATTTTCATTTATGTCTTACTCTGCAGACCTGAAAGTAAAATTCGGACTTGAAGAGGGGTCAAGGCCACGAAACAGAAAGTCATAAAAAAATAGCCAAGTTCCCGTTACCTAGTGTGAGAAATAAGTAGAACTGTGAACCATGTTCATTCTAAGAATGAAACAGTGGAGGAAAGAGTAGAACTGATCTAAGAAATGGAGGTCAAAAGTAATAGACAAACATTTCTGTACACATCCTGTGTTTGCATCTGGGGCTCACAGAGAGACAGCGAAAGCCAATGTAGGCAAACAGCGAATAATGAAGGGTGTTAAGGTCTTGGATGGTACTCTGCACCCCGCCTGTCCAAAGAAATAGATATCCTGCAGCACCCCTCCACTCCTATGGGTAATAAGACATGCTGGAGGCTCCTCACATTCTTGCGAGTGAAAACAACAGATGAAAGCCAAAACTGGTTTCTAGTCATGCCGCTCTGCAGCAGTGGAGAGGCACTGAATGCACATGCCCATAATCCCAATATCATGCTTGGGAGGGTGGGGGGCACCAGGGGGTATGTAGTAAGGTCTGAATCCAAAATCAGCTGCCAGACAACTGGCAGAGTAAGAAGGAACTAAATACTACAACTCGACTAAAAAACCTTGAAGTGGGAGTTTGAACATTCCGTTTCGCTGTCAAATCAATATGCGGGGGAGGGAAAGATTCAATCTCCCTTTGCTCTGACAAACAAGGCTCCCCACCAACCATTTCCTAACACACGTATCTTGCTCTTGTGTCACACCCAAAACTAAACCTCAGACTTGCTGACTTAATTCAAAGCTTTAGGGGGACTAGTAAAGAGCAGCCAGCTGTTTACTTATCTCCTCCTCTAGGTATATCTCGAATTTTTCTCTTCTGTTTATTACCCTCTTGTAAAAAATGAGATAAGAGCCACAAACATGTTTGATGGTTTCCTTTGTTAGCTCAGGGTGGGGTTCTCCAAGTGCCATCTGATCAGAAACAGAAATCTCAAACCAACCCTTGGGCAACTGGCTCCTTCTCCTCAACCTCCATCCCACAAGGCATCTTACGTCAACCTAACTATGTAAGAGTATGTCTACACTGCACAGTTGTCACCAAAACTTTTGTCTTTCCCGGGTACTTAAAAAAATACCCCCGCGAAAAACAAAAGTTTTGCTGACGCAAGTGGCAGTATGAACACAGCTTTGTCAGCAGAAGCGCTCTCCTGCCGACAAAGTTTATGCCACTCGCGGGACTGGAAGTATTTTGTCGGAAAAAGTGCTGATAAAATACCGCAAAAGAGCGTTCACACTCGCTGACTTTTAGCGACAAGGCTGTGTCAACACAGCTTTGTCACTAAAACCTGCGTAGTGTAGACAGGCCCTAAGTATCTACACTAAAATTTTGCTCCCACCGAAGTAACTGTCCTGCTATGCTGACTTAACTTCACCTCCA
Source organism: Trachemys scripta elegans (assembly GCF_013100865.1). Lineage (NCBI taxonomy): Eukaryota > Metazoa > Chordata > Testudines > Emydidae > Trachemys > Trachemys scripta. Next base: position 89,791,428 of record NC_048298.1, on the reverse strand, counting down.
TAAAAGGTGTAGAGTCAATGTAGCTATGTTGTCTCAGTGCAGGTCTTCACTACGGGGGGGGTGTCGATTTAAGATACGCAAATTCAGCTACGCAAATAGCGTAGCTGAATTCGACCTATCGGAGCCGACTTACCCCGCTGTGAGGACGGTGGCAAAATTGACCTCCGTGGCTCTCCGTCGATGGCGCTTACTCCCAGCTCCGCTGGTGGAGTAAGAGCGTTGATTCGGGGATCGATTGTCACGTCCCGATGAGACGCGATAATTCGATCCCCAAGAGATCGATTTCTACCCGCCGATTCAGGCGGATAGTGTAGACCTAGCCTCAGTGTCAGTGTAGACACTGCGTTGCTTAAGTCTACTGTTACTGGCTTTCAGAAGCCGTCCCACAATGCCTCACACTGATGGAACGGAAGGTACAAGCACTCCTGGTGAAGACACGCACCACTGACACAAGGAGCATAGTGTGAACAAGCAAAAGCAATTTAATTACTGCAGCAGCTGTATGCCGACATAGCTTAGGTCAACATAATTTTGGAGTGTAGACATGCCCTTACAAACACTATTTCTCACATTGTGGGAGCTTCAGCACATTAAGGACAGTGATCACAAAGGAACTCCCAAATCATCTTCACAGCTCATTTCCAAATACAAAGTTAGCAAAAAGACACTGGATAGCAACATGCATTAAAAACACCAAGAAAGTAGGGGGGAAAACAGGAGAGCTGGAAATGACAGAGCGGTCTACCACCAGTGTCCTGTCCCATCCCATTCCTGCCCCCTACACAACTGCAGGGAAATCAAATAGATGGGAGACACACACAGTTGATCTTAATGGATAATTCCCATTCAGGACCTGATCTAAGGGCCACTGAAGTCAACGGAAAAAACAACGAGGAGTCCTTGTGGAACCTTAGAGTCTTGATGAAGTGGGTTTTAGCCCATGAAAGCTTATGCCCAAATAAATTTGTTAGACATTAAGGTGCCACAAGGACTCCTTGTTGTTTTTGCTGATACAGACTAACATGGCTACCCCTCTGAAACCTGAAGTCAATGGGAATCTTTGGATCACTGCTCTAGAAGAAGCTGATATAAGCAACTAATAAATGTATACACATCATACACAAAAAAACTGTTAAAATGGAGTTAAGGTTGAGAATATGTATCAGTAATTTAAGTGTAAAAACTATTTACAGGGATGTTGCCATTATTCCAAAACCAAGCATTATAAACTCAGAAAATTCAGAGTTATGATTATACTTAAAAGAAATCCAAACATGTTAAGGTGAGAAACACACAATTAAGGCACCCAAACAGCCTTAACACTGCTCTTTAGCGTTGCCATTCAATAATCCTATGATTATGATTAGTACATAATAGTATTCATACCCTCTGATTAAATTTAAAGAGCTGTTCTTCCCAGCACATTTTTCCTTTGGTGGCATCACTACAGGACCAAGTTAACATTACAGTAGAACCTCCGAGTTACAAACACCTTGGGAACAGAGGTTGTTCAGAACTGAAATGTTTGTAACTCTGAACAAAACGTTATGGTTGTTCTTTCCAAAGTCTACAACTGACCATTGACTTAATACAGCTTTGAAACTTTACTATGCAGAAGAAAAATGCTGCTTTTAACCATCTTAATTTAAATGAAACAGACACAGAAGTAGTTTCCTTACCTTGTCAGAAAAAAAACTTTCCTTTATTTTTTTTAATAGTAGTTTATGTTTAACCCAGTACTGTCCTGTATTTGCTTTTTTTTTGGGGGGGGGGGGGGGGTGGTCTCTGCTGCTGCCTGATTGCGTACTTCTGGTTCCAAATGAGGTGTGTGGTTGACCGATCAGTTTATAACTAGTGTTCATAACTCTGAAGTTCTACTGTATTTGGATACCTTAACTGTGCATTTCTTAGCTTAACATGTTTGGATATCTTAAGTGTAGCCTCAACTCTGCATTTTCTGGGTTTATAATAATTGGCTTTGGAATAACTCCGACATCTCCATGTTTTTTATCTTTAAGTTACTGATATGTACTCTCAAATTTAACTCCATCTTATCAGTTTTTTGTCTGGGAATGTACTTAGTTTTTAATTAAATGTCATACATAAACACTAAATGATAAACTCAAAGAAAACATTACCATGAAATATTTCTAATGATTTGAAGATGTGTAGTACAAACTTTAAATCTTTAATTTTAACTTTTAGGAGCAGATTCATCAACACACCAAAGCAGCACAAACCAGTCGGAGAGCACCAACCAGTTAAACTGGGTTTATAGCTGCTCCGCATTACCTGAGCAGCACAAAGCAGGTAAAGCATATTAGTGAATCTGGCCTTTAATTTGCAACTATCTTACTGGTTCAGAGGGCTGGGTTAGTGAGACAGGCATTACATGAAGGGAAGACACGGGCTTGGGGGGAATCCACTCCAGAAGTCCCAATGTCTATGTGCTTTAGGTGTTCCCCCTTCATTTCTCAGTTCCCCCAGCAATTCTGCCTCAAGGTACAGTGTAGCTGAGCCAAGACAAGTGGCATCAGGAGCGGTTCCAGCAGTAATATCCAAAGCTAGAATGTAGCCACGGAATCTTTAGACAGCTGTGACACTTGGGCCCAGTATTTTACTAATGAGAACTCGACACATTGTGTCCAGCTTCCCTTTATACCATATTATGTCTACACTGAAAGCACTACAGCAGCACAGCTGCAGATAATCTGCTGTAGGGTGGACACTTGCTACAACGATGGAAGGGTTTTTTCTGTTACTTTAGTTAATCCAGCCCCTCAAGAGGCAGTGCCTAGGACAATGGAGGAATTCCTCCACTGATCTAGCAGCGTCTATGCTGGGGTTAGGTTGGCTTAACTATATATCTTGGCCATATAGCTAGGTCAACCTAAATGTTAGGGGTAGGCCAGGCCCAAGTAATTTCAATCAACAGAATTGTAACATGCAAGTTAGCTGTAGAGGAAGGGTGTACAGTAACTCCTCGCTTAATGTTGTAGTTATATTCCTGAAAAATGTGACTTTAAGCGAAACAATGTTAAGCGAATCCAATTTCCCCATAAGAATGAATGTAAATTGGGGGGTTAGGTTCCAGGGAAATATTTTTCACCAGACAAAAATCTATATATTATATAGATATACACACAGTATACGTTTAAACAAACAATTTATTACTGTTTACAGCTATGATGATTGTGAAGCTTGGTTGAAGTTAGAGGGTAGAAGAGGGAGGGATATTTCCCAGGGATAGGATGACCAGATCACCCAAGTCAAATATCAGGATGTGGGGGGAGGGAGGGGGATGTGGGGGGAGGGAGGGGCGGGCGCGTGGCGGGGGGGAAACCACCCTTCCTCCACAAGCGCTGGAGGGAGGCCCCGGAGACGCAGGGGGAGCGCGGGGCCAGGGTGAGTGAGAGTCCAGCCTGGCCCCGAGCAGGCAGGACGCAGTTGGGTGGTAGGAAGGGGGGGGGGCCCCGTGGTGCCAGGCGGCGGCTGTTCTCCCCCCTGGGCAGCGGGACTTGGGAGCAGCCGCTGCTGCAGCTCCCACTGCCGCGGGGGGAGGAAGCGGCCGATGGCCAAGCTCGGCGGCTGCAGCTGCAGCTCTGGCGCCCGGGCCTGTTGCGGGGACCCAGCAGCGTGCACGCTACGCCCAGCCCCTGGCCAGTCGTATCTGGGCTGCTGCCCAGCTGGTGCAATCCCGCAGGCGGCCCCGGAGTGGGGGCAGCTAGGCCCCGGCGGCCCCGGAGTGGGGGCAGCTAGGCCCCAGCCCCCCCGTCCCGCTCGGGTCCCGCAGGGGAATGAACGGGGCTGGGCTGCCGATGCCCCCACTCCGGGGCCGCCGCGGGATAGCACCAGCTGGGCAGCAGCCCAGACACGACTGGCCAGGGGCTGGGCGTAGCGTGCGCGCTGCTGGGTCCCCGCAGCAGGCCCAGGGGGTTCCGGCCCAGGCGCCAGAGCCGCAGCCGCCGAGTTTGGCCATCGGCCGCTTCCTTCCCCCGCGGCAGTGGGAGCTGCAGCAGCGGCTGCTCCCAAGTCCCGCTGCCCGGGGGGGAGAACAGCCGCCACCTGGCACCGCGGGCCCCCTGCCGCCTGGCACCTGCTCGGGGCCAGGCCGGACTCTCACTCACCCCGGCACCGCGCTCCCCCTGCGTCTCCGGGGCCTCCCTCCAGCGCTTGTGGAGGGAGGAGGAATGGTGAGCCTGGGCAAGAGGCGGGGATTCGGGGAGGGAGCCAATCGGGGGAAGAGGGGGTGGAGTCGTGGCGGGGGAGGGGGGGGCGAGCACTTCCGGGCTCTGGAGCATTTCCTTGTTTGTCCAGTGTCCCGACCGATGTGCGGTCAGGACACTGGACAAACAAGGAAATATCGGGACAGTCCCGATAAAATTGGGACGTCTGGTCACCCTACCCAGGGAATGTCTTGCTGCTAAATGATAAACTAGCACTTGGCCGAGCCCTCAAGGGTTAACACGTTGTTAATGTAGCCTCTAACACAAGGCAGCACAAACACAAGGGAGGGGAGACAGCATAGCAGACAGAGACAGACACACACCTTGTGCGTGGGAGAGAGCGAGAGATGCACACTGCCCCTTTAATAAGGTTTCAGAGTAGCAGCTGTGTTAGTCTGTATCCACAAAAAGAACAGGAGTACTTGTGGCACCTTAGAGACTAACAAATTTATTTGAGCATAAGCTTTTGTGGGCTACAGCCCACTTCGTCAGGTGCATAGACTGGAACATATAGTAACAAATATATATACATACAGAAAACATGAAAAGGTGGAAGTAGCCATACCAACTATATAGCTGGAAAGATTAACAATGACCCACTCTTAAGTGCATTGTCTTAAGTGGATCAGGAAATTGAGACATCAACTGCTGCTCCTGGCTCTCTCTGTCTCTCCATCCGTGTCCCCTCCCTGCTCTATATGGAGAAGGGGTAAGCGGGGTGCAGGAGCAGGGGGGAGGGGGACACCCTGACATTAGACCCTACCCCCCTTTCCCCTCTGCACAGCAAGCAGGAGTCTCTGGGAGCAGCTCGAGGGCAGGAGCAGCACATGGCAGTGGGGGGAGGGAGGCAACTGATAGCCTGCTGGGCGGCTGCAGCACAGGGAACGTAGGGGAGTGGAGAGCTGATGGGGGGCTGCCGGTCCACCCTGGTTCCAAGCCCCCACCAGCTAGCTGCAATGGGCTGCTCTTCCTGCAAGCAGTGGACAAAGCAGGCGGCTGCCAAACGACGTTAGAAGGGAGCATTGCACAACTTTAAATGAGCATGTTCCCTAATTGATCAGCAACGTAACAACGAAACAACAACAACGTTAACTGGGATGACTAAGTGAGGAGTTACTGTAGATGGCTGAGATACATCTGATATCAATTAATTTAGTTGTTGATCTGAACCAGTCTTCAGCTTACACAATAGCAAATAGGTAAAATAATAATTAAAAGCTTAATTACAACTTAGTTTCTTTAAAAGATAGCCTACACAGGAGATTTCAATTCATTTTAACTATATGAAAAGTTTGATGTGTGTATGTTATTCCACTGTTAACATGATTAGGAACAAAAAAAAAACCTGACATGATGCTAAGTTTCTTAAAAAACTCAACTTTTAGTTAATTTGAACACAAATCAATTAACAAATCTATTTGTCAGTTCCCAGAAAATTCACTCTGTACTTTAAGAGTGCTGTAATTTGTTGAGAATATGCTGTATTTTTCCCATACAAAACAAAGAGGTTGAATCCACATTTAAGTGCAAAACAGAAAACATTACCTAGGATCACAACCAGACCCTCTAAAATGAGTAAGCATCACTTTAAACATTTCATCTCATTTATAGAAGAGATGCAGATTTGTAAATAAATGTCTACTTCCATTAACTCTCGGTATGCACTGTGCATTACCAAAAACCCTCAGAGTTTAAAAAATTAAGAAAGGGTCAGGAAGGACACCTATAGCTTTTCAATCTCCAAATGAAGGGGGAAGGATGAGGAGGATCTCTGACAGGAATCCTTTGATTCATCCATTCTTGGACCAGACTTCATGTCTGTCCCTTTGATGAATAATCTCTCCTCTGCCTAAGCAAATTTCTGCCAACTTGGCAAAATGCCTGGGCAAAAAAGTTCAAAAGACCATTTCCAGCCTCTGTCACAAAAAGCAAAGATCTGAACAAGCAACAAGAAAAAGTTTTGCTTGCAAAAGGACTGTTCAGGGGAGGAGTGGGCTGCATTACTGAGAATTCTGTCCAGTCCCTCGCGCAAAGGTAATTGCCATACATGATTTTATTGCCCTGGACTACGCCTCTTTGGAAAGCAGCCTGTATTTATACATTTATTGCTTTGTTACAGGAACTTCTAAGTCAAATGCTGCCTGTGGAATCCTTGAATGCACCCCCCCCCCCCTTCCTATAACTCCAGTGAGGAGAAAGCTGAGTAAGTTGCAGGTTTTCACTGGCAGCAAACTAAATCAGCAAGCATGTTTTATTAATCAAGGAAGATACAAATACAACCAAACAGAGTTGTATGCATTTGTTCAAAATGGAAATGAACAGGCACACCAGATACAGCCCTTAGGCTCCTGGCAAGTTGTCAATGTAGCTCTCAGTGAATGTACAGATTCCCCCCACATACCCAAGGTCAGACTCAGAGGCAGGATGCAGCATGTTTTAAGAGATGTGATCAGAGTCAGAGATATGGCAAAACTCCCCACCCCACTTCCCAAGAAGCAGACAAGCTAAAGTGAACTGCAGCACAAAAATTAAAAATGAGTTAATTCCAAATTTCTGTGCTATGTGCTACTAACATGTTGAGGGAAGGGGGATTTCAGAATAGAAATAAATCTGAACTAGCCATTAAAAAATTCTTTTATTGGGTCTGGTACTTCTTGATTCTTGCAGTATTCTCAAAATATGACATCACAAATACCAGCAGTCTCATTGCAACCTCTAGTATTTGTAATTCGGGGATACAATAAGTGAAGCAGGAAGTGCCAAGAGGATTTCATAGAGCAAATAAAGCATTTTGAAAGGTTAAAACTTCCATACCATAGGTTCCCCACTAATAACATTCAGTGGATAAATCTGGGATTAACTCAGTTTTCATTTTTTGCTTTATACTCCACTCTAAGGAAAAGAAAGATACCAGCTTGCAGATCTTTGCAGCTCTCCTGTTTAGTGAGGAATGAAAGACAAACTAGGTGAAACGCTTAGGCGACTAACAAGTTTTCAGTGTGGCTCTCAGTGTAACATACAGATTCCCGCCACAGTCTCTTTAATCAGGAGAGTCACAAATGGGGCAATATGGTAGATACTTGTTTATTATCAAACTGTGTTTGGTATGCTGTAATACAGAAAATAAAGACAGCTCCTGCTTCAAATAATGTATATCTAATGTACTGGGTGTGATCAGAGCATGCTGGTTAGCATATGTTTCTAACACAGGCATAATCTACTTTCAGGGGATTAAAGCAGTTAATAATTCCTTTGGAATTTAAACTATAGTATTTTAGACTACAATCCTGCAATGAGGGATACAGTGCCCTAGTTGCAAAATCTCCTGTCTCTGAGAATCTGGAATGGAGCATGAGAACACCCAGGGATCCATCCCTATATTCCAGAGTATAGATGGAAACTGGAAACAATGACACCAAAGGCCCATCAGCGTTAACCTGTAAACTGGATCAGAGTGGTGATGTTATAAATTACACGGAACAGAGAGCCAAGGTGCAGCAATGTAATAAAGTGATTGGAGTCACTCAGAACACACGCTCCTTCCATTCTGGATAAGATACGCCCAACACTCAATTTAGGGACTAGTGGGGACAGGGCTCCATTCTCAGTCAGCTTCCATAATCTGTGCAGACAGTTTGAAGGAGAACAGAAGGTGAGTCAGTAGGCATCAGGATTAAGCCTGGTGGATGGGGAGTAAACGGATGTCAGACAAACTCCTGCATAAACTGTCAGAGGAGACCAAGAGCTGGTAAATCCCATGAATCTCTGTCCACTCACACAGTTGCCAGCAGTAGCTAGAGGGGGCATTAAACAGACATGGACGGATTATTTCTTTTGGGCTGGCCTGTCCTTACACCCATTCTATCCACGTAGACATTTAAAACACACCAATACACCAGTGGAACAGCCAGACTCGGGTGTCAAAGCTGGATGAAATAAGATCCCTATTAAGGAGGAGGGAAAATGAAAACTGCCCCCTTCAGGCTCTGCATTGCAGCTGTCAACCAGGATAATGCCCTCTCTGATACTAGGATATGTCTACACTGGCAGAGTTACAGTGCCGGCAGTTACAGTGCCTCTCAGAGCGCTGAAGGGAAACCACTGTTGTGTGTTCAGTCAGCTGCCTGCGCAATAGCGTGTCCACACTTGCGGCACTATTCGGAGCGGTGCACTCTGGGCAGCTATCCCACAGAGCATCTCTTTCTCTTCTGTCACGAAGAGTTGTGGGAAGGTGGAGGGGTTGCGGGGCATCCTGGGTCCTGTTCCAATACCCTGTGATGCATTGCTTCGCATGCCAGTAATCCCTGTGCGTCCGTCCACATTTGGCACCATCTTTCAACGGTTTGTGTACTGCGTGCTATGCCTCTTTGGCACATTTGGTGTGCAGGAATGGATCCTGAACTGTTGACCAGTATGCTGCTCGCTCTGACAAACACGTCACAAGTGGTAGTGGAGTTATTCCTTAAAGTACAAAAGCAAGAGGAGTGTGACATTGATCTTGCCACGCGTACTAGCTATGACACAAGATTGCTTGCGGCATTCATGGAGGTGCTGACCAGAGTGTAACACCACTTTTGGGCTTGGGAAACAAGCACTGAGTGGTGGGATCACATCGTCATGCACGTCTGGGATGACTAGCAGTGGCTGCAGAACTTGAGGAAAGCTGCATTCATGGGACTCTGATGAGCTCGCTCCAACCCTGCGACGCACGGACACGAGAATGAGAGCTACCCTGTTGTTGGAGAAGCACGTGGCAATTGCATTGTGGAAGCTGGCTATTCCAGACTGCTACTGATCAGTCGCTAACCAATTCAGAGTGGGAAAGTCGACCATTGGACTCGTGTTGTCGGAAGTGTGCAGGGCCATTAATCACATCCTACTCCAAAAAAAGTGACTCTGGGCAACGTGTGCGACATTGTGGATGGCTTTGCACAAATGGGCTTCCCTAACTGCACACATATTCCAATTCTGGCACCAGACCACCTAGCACATTAATTGCAAGGGGTATTTCTCTATGGATCTCCAGGCACTTGTGGATCACCTGACATTGACGCAGGCTGGTCCGGAAAGGTGCATGACACACACATCTTTCGGAACACTGGCCTGTTTAGGAAGATGCAAGCAAAGACTTTCTTCCCAGACGAGAAGATCACTGTAGGGGAATTCAAAATACCTATTGTGATCCTAGGAGACCCCGCCTACCCCTTAATGCCGTGGCTCATGAAGCCATATACGGGGCAACTTGACAGCAACAAGGAGCAGTTCAACAACAGGCTGAGCAAGTGCAGAACAACTGTTAGGTGCGCTTTTGGCCATTTAAAGGTCCGCTGGTGCTGCCTATATGGGAAGCTGGACCTGGCCAATGACAATATTCCTATGCTTATAGCTGCATGCTGTACACTCCATACTATTTGTGAAGGGAAGTGTGAAAGCTTCACTCATGTCTGGACCGCTGAGGCTCAGCGCCTGGAGGCTGAATTTGAACAACCAGAGATCAGGGCTCTTAGAGGGGCGCAGCGCGGGGCCACAAGGATCAGGGATGCCTTGAGGCAGCAATTTGAAGCTGAAAGCCACTAGTATTGGTTGCTATGCTCGGGAGTGCAGTCCTTGTAACGCTAGGAGGTGATTATGATTGGTGCAGACGATGCAATATGAAAGTTTAAGATAACTGACTGTTGCTTTGCAGGGCTCAGTTTGCTTTCAATTAATAGAATAAAGATTGCTTTCAAACCAACAGAATTATTTTATTAAAAAACAACAACTGGAGGCAAGAGAACAAAAAAACCACATCAGCACTGAGCAGGATGGGGAGGTCCCTGGAGGAGGTGGGGTCCTGGGAAGGTTAAAGATTTGGGTAGGTCCAGGGATCATATCCAACCTTCTCCTTTGGAGTACATTGCAGTGGGTAGCATACTTCAACGGGGCCAAACTGCAGAGGGATGGGTGTTGAGTGCAGTGGGTACTGGGAGTCCACAGGGCTGGACTGTGACGGGGCAGGAGTGGAATGCCGCGGGTACAGACTGCCCCCAACAACTCGTTTCAGCAATTCCCAAAATCATATCCACTTACCGGGGCCTCCTCTCCTATTTGTGCTTTGCCAAGATCCGACAGCAGTGACTGGTTAGCCTCCTCAGGGGTAGAAAAAAGCTCCTGGCTGCATGCATCTCTGACCTCCGAGTCGTCCTCTACCTCTGGGTCCCCTTTCACCTCCTTGTCCAAGATTTCCTCCTCCTGGCTCAGTCCACTCTCGGCTGGCACACGAGCCACCGACATATCCACAATGACCTTTGCAGTGGAGGTGGGGTCGCCACCGAATATCAAGTCCAGCTCTTTGTAGAACTGGCAACTCGTGGGCACAGCACCGGAGCAGAGGTTTGCCTCCCGCGCCTTGTGGTAGGCGTTAAACAGCTCCTTCACTTTGACCCTGCACTGCAGTGTGTCCCGGTCATGCCCCCTTTCTGTCATGCATCGTGAAATCTGTCCATAGGTATCATAATTCCTACGGCTGGAGCGCAGCTGGGACTGGACAGCCTTCTCTCCCCAAATGCTGATGGGGTCCAGCAGCTCAACATTGTTCCAAGCGGGGGATCGCCTGGTGCATGGAGCAGGCATGGCCACCTGGAAAAATGCGCTGAGACCACTGTCTGCATCACTGAGCAAACAGGAAGGGAACTTTCAAAATTCCAAAGGAATGTACGGGGTGGGGATGATGGTTGGTCACCTGAGGGCAGGACAGTAGAGTTCAAACCGATGACCAGAGAGGCAACAACAGGCATTGTGGGACACCTCCTGGAGGCCAACTGCAGCGCTGTAATCGACCAGGGTGTCTACACTGGCACCGTGGCGCTGTACTCCTAGCGCAGAAAGCTGTACTCCTCTCGTTGGGGTGGGTTTTTTTTACAGCGCTGCAACTGCGCAGTTTCTGTGCACTACGTGGCTTGGCAGTGTGTACACCTCGGGAGTTACAACACAGAAAGCTGCTTTACTGCACAGAAACTTACCAGTGTAGACAAGGCCTTAGTCACAAAGAGGGGCTACGGAGAAGCATGAAACACTCGCCCAGGGAAGGTGCTCTTTCTCTGCAGCATTGCTGGCTCTTGAATGCCCGTCCTTAGAGAGGACAACAGACTGGTTTTCTTGAAGGATTGTGCAAGGCGCTAACCACAAGGCAACTGGTCCTGCTCTGGCTATAGTTTACAAGTGGTTTGTATGCGTTATTAGTAGCCAGAGATCAAAATCCACACTAATATAAATCCATGGTACGCCCACATCATGAATACTGCGTACAGATGTGGTCTCCTCATCTCAAAAAAGATATACTGGCATTAGAAAAGGTTCAGAGAAGGGCAACTGAAATTATTAGGGGTTTGGAACAGGTCCCATATGAGGAGAGATTAAAGAGGCTAGGACTTTTCAGCTTGGAAAAGAGGAGATTAAGAGGGGATATGATAGAGGTATATAAAATCATGAGTGGTGTGGAGAAAGTGAATAAGGAAAAGTTATTTACTTGTTCCCGTAATATAAGAACTAGGGGCCACCAAATGAAATTAATGGGAAGCAGAGTTAAAACCAATAAAAGGATGTTCTTCTTCACACAGCGCACAGTCAACCTGTGGAACTCCTTGCCTGAGGAGGTTGTGAAGGCTCGGACTATAACAGGGTTTAAAAGAGAACTAGATAAATTCATGGAGGGTAAGTCTATTAATGGCTATTAGCCAGGACGGGTAAGGAATGGTGTCCCTAGCCTCTGTTTCTCAGAGGGTGGAGATGGATGGCAGGAGAGAGATCACTTGATCATTACCTGTTAGGTTCACTCCCTCTGGGACACCTGGCATTGGTCACTGTCGGTAGACAGGAGACTGGGCTGGATGGACCTCTGGTCTGACCCAGTATGGCCATTCTTATGTAATACAAAGTGCATGTAAAACCAGAGCTTTGACCCTTTTAGTAATTAAGAGATCCCACAGCACAGTTTGCAAGGCAGACTGTTGGCTCAGGTATATTGGGCCAAGTATCTTCCCCATAACATTTTTGTTGTTTTAACTGATATTTTCTACATGTCCTCAGATACATAAAGTTGTTGGGTTCTATTAAGTAGATGCTGTTGTGACGTTGCACCCCATATTCTTCATAGGAATATGGTTATGATATGTATAGGGCCTAAGATATATTTTATGCAAGATGGGTCTTGTAAGGCATCATTGGAAAGGTTATGATTTACTGAATGTGATTATCCAATTAGTATGCATGTATCATTTCTGTATCTAAAATTAGGAATACTGAATATGTAACAATTACAACTGTGGGTATTTGGGAGACAGCCAACAGGCCATCAGCTTTGATGGGCCATTAGGAAGAAACAATAAGTCTTTAAAAATACTAAACACTATCTTGGGGCTGGTCTACACTGGGGGGGGGGGGGAAATCGATCTAAGGTATGCAACTTCAGCTACGAGAATAGCATAGCTGAAGTTGATGTATCTTAGATCGACTTACCTCCAGTCCTCACAGCGCGGGATCGATGGCTGCGGCTCCCCCGTTGACTCCGCTTCTGCCTCTCGCTCTAGTCAACAGGGAGCACGTTCAGGGATCTATTTATCGTGTCTAGACGAGATGCGATAAATCGATCCCCGATAGATCGATCGCAATCCGGCGGGTAGTGTGGACGTACCCTTGGACTTCTAGTAATTTTCTACTAAACGGGGTCGGGGGGAGGGAGGCTGTCAAGACTGGGAAACAAAAGATTCCCTCCTTATGTTAATCTTATTTAAGGAGCGTGCTCCTGCCAACAAAATGCTGTTCACACCAGTGCTTTTCGTCGGTAAAACTTTTGTCATTCGGTGGGGTGGTTTTTTTAACACTCCTGAATGACAAAAGTTTTGCTGACGAAGTGCCAGTGTAGACAAACCTTGAGACAGAGAAGTCTAGTCTGTAAAGAGAAATAACTGGAAATCTAAGCTACAAAAACTCTGCATCCTGCCTAAAGTTAACATTTAGAATGAGAAATTACGTTTTGTAACCTGTTTCTTTAGTGAATCAGGCTTAGTCTGCGTGTTTTGTTTTATTTGCTTAGTAATCTGCTTTGTTCTGTTTGCTATCTCTTATCACTTAAAATTTACCTTTTATAGCTAATAAACTTATTTCTGGTTTATAACATAACCCAGTTTATGCAATTTATAACTGGGTGGGAGGGGGAGAAACAAGTTGTGCATCTCTCTCTTCACATTGAGGGAGAGGGTGAATTTTTATGAGATTGCGCTGTGCAGATCTTTTTATACAGCGGAAAACAATATTATCTTGGTGTACTTTCCAGAGGGAAGCGGCACTTGAATGCTCGGCAATTTCCTAGCTGAATCTTCCCATACTGCTGTTTGCAGATTCTGTGATTCTACAGCTGGTGCTCCCTACCTGTGTGTGTGCTGCCAGAGACCAAAGAGCCCGATTCAGCAAAACAGGGAGAGGGAGCTCAGGCTAGTGGAGCAGGCAGGCTCGGTGAAATCCCAGTACCTCAGGAGGCATCCCAGAAGGGGGGGAGAGGGGGAGGTTTCTAACCCATCACAGCTGCATTCCACCCCAGAAGTGGCTGCATAGCTGTGGCGCAAGTGGTCATTTCAGGATGGAGGGAGACAGACAACTATCTTATAATGTGTTTAATATTCCAATGCCATGAAAAAATAAGTCATCTACACTAAGAATATGGCTTTGAACTCCAGAACCGTCAATTGGCAACATCTTCCTATTCCTTTTACACAGTACACCAGCTTAGAAAAGGGAGCTATGTTTTGTGTTCAATTAATATGTCAAGGGGAAAGGCTGATTCACCCTGTTCACACAATAATATTTAAAAAAAAACGTAAGTACCCAAAAACTTGACTCTGGCACTAACTAGCCTCCAATAATAGCAAGGCCAAGAACTGAACAGACCATGAACACTGAATTCCCCTCATTGCTAAGAGAGATCCCACTTGGTCAAGGCTCAGGTATACAAGCTGCAGGCACAGTGTACTACTCATCCCCCCTGCTGTACGTGCTCTGGGGGCTATAGAAGATTTTGATCTCCAACTCTGACCTTGCACCAGTGGTAACCAAGTAAAAACAAAACTGAAAAAAAACAAAGAAACAAGAAGAAATTTGCGCCTCTGGTACCAACAGAATTAATGAAGGCACACCACCCAATTATTTTAAATCCTCTTTTCACGTACCTAAAAGCTTTAGCTCTAACCGTGAGACATTTACATCACACAGTAAAACGCATCCCTCCAACAGTAGATAGGCAGCCTTGAGAGGGCATTCAAGTGAGTTTAATTGTACTTGATAACAAATGTTAAAATATGCCACTTTACTCTCCCCCCCCCCCCCCCCCCCAAGAAAATTCCAGTTGGGAACAAGATGCTCTGCTCCCAACTTTGTTCTTCTGAGAAGAACACCCCTCAAATGCACACCCCCGGAACAATATGACACATGCTCGCACTTTAACTTGAGTAGCAGCACCTTGACCTCCTCCAGGACATGGAGCCTAAGCAGTCTTTCGATAGAGGAAGCATGGGATGTGGAATATGTAATCCTATGTCTGGAGCTCTCTGCACAGTCGAGGCTTTTAGTTAAATGCTGTTAGATTTGAGACTCATGTCTCAGACAATGGAATGAAGGGTACCGGAAGATGAGCCTGCACTACAGGCACTAAACAGCTGCTTCTATGCCCTTCACAAACAGCTTCTCCAGTTCACATCACTGTTCAGCTGGAGGAACCAGGAACTGGAAAGTATTTCAGTTACCACATTTCTTTCATGCACTGCCAAGGCCCTCCAGATGGCAAACAGGGGCTAGACGCAAACCAGAGTCTCAAGCAGCGTGAGGACACGAGATCCCCTAATCCAGCTCCAAGCTTCCTCCTGGCTTCTGTGACTAAACAGCATAATCTAGGATGTCTGATGCCTGTCTGTCTCCTGGTTAAAGGTTTTAGGTGGGAGACATGATTGAGAGTATGGGCTTCCTTGCAACAGCAGGAGGAAGGGAAGAAGACTGAGTACCTGAGCATTTTCACAGGCAAGGTGCATGGGGAAGAAGTATGGAGAGGAATAGGGAACCTGGACATTCCCAGTGTTAAGGCAGAGAGTTCTGTACTACAGAGCTGAAAGTAGACACACGGAGCTGCCCTAAGTGTGAGATCCCTATAGGAGCAGTGGCTGGCTATATGGCATGTTCCATTTCCAGAGCTAAAAAGGGAATTTTGTTTTGAACATCTTGACTTCTCATTTCACATTTGAACTTCTCATTATCATGCAACCCAGCTTAGGAACACTTTAAACGCTACTTTAAAACAGTTATGCCTGATTCATAGAGGACAGACAAACTATGTTGGCACTATGATTAGAAGAAACTGATTTAAAATAATATTTAAGAACACTTCTGCTATCATGGTTTCTCTTCAGTAGACAGGGCCTTTCTGCATCCTGCCAATATTTTAACAAGGGGCCTCTAGAATAGAGTTCTCCTTTAGTTTGTGATAAAAGCTGTCAAGTATAGGTGCTGCAAAGAGAACAAGTTTCTGCAAAATTCACTTGTTTTACCATTTAGAAAACACGGTCAAGATTTCCAAAAGTGACTATAGAGGTGATCATTGTACATTGTCTGGTGCTATCAGTATTCTCAGTATATTTGTCACGTTCAAAGCACATATCTGTTAGAAGTTTGTTTGTCCCATGGAGTTACGTCTTTCCTTGCCTGCAGTTGTGAGACAGCATTAAGTCTACATTTTCAAAAGTGACTAGCAATTTGGGGTGATCTGGAGACACCTCCCTTAAAGGAACATGATTTTCAAAGGGTTGAGCACCCACCCTTTGCACATCAGGTCTCTTTTAAGGTATCTCAAAAGTTGGACACCTAAAATCTGAAGAACCCCAAATCACGAGTCACTTTTGAAAATGTAGACTTAATGCTGTCTCACAACTGCAGACAAGGAAAGATGCAACCGCATGGGGAAAACAAACTTCTAATAGATATGTGCTTTGAACCTGACAAATATACTGAGAATACTGATAGCACCAGACAGCATTCATGTAGGCAACTGAACTGGGGAGGTGAAGACCCTGTATGGAGTATGGGAATGTTTTCTCCTGGGAAAAACTGTTGAAAATATCTGACTACTGGGACAATCTGGTTCCTCCTAAAGGCAATCAACTTGCTCTGTAGAATTATTTGTTCGTGCCACATGGATAAAAGTAGGTCTGTCAAGAGATTTAAAAAAATTAATCGTGATTAATCGCGTTGTTAATAGAATACCATTTATTTAAATATTTTGGACATCTTCTACATTTTCAAATATATTGATTTCAGTTACAACACAGAATACAAAGTGTATAGTGCTCACTTTATTACAGTACAAATATTTGTAATCAGAAACAAAACAAATAGTATATTTCAATTCACCTAATACAAGTACCGTAGTGCAATCTCTTTATCATGAAAGTTGAACTTACAAATGTACAAAAATTATGTACAAAAAAAACTTGCATTCAAAAATAAAACAATGTAAAACTTTAGAGCCTACCAGTCCAATCAGTCCTACCTCTTGTTCAGCCAATTGCTCAGACAAACAAGTTTGTTTACATTTGCAGGAAATAATGCTGCCTGCTTCTTGTTTACAATGTCACCTGAAAGTGAGAACAGGTGTTTGTTTGCATTGCACTGTTGTAGCTAGTGTCGCAAGATATTTACATGCCATATGCACTAAAGATTCTAATGTCCCTTCATGCTTTAACCACCATTCCAGGGGACATGCGTCCATGGTGATGACAGGTTCTGCTTGATAATCATCCAAAGCAGTGTAGACCAACACATGTTCATTTTCATCATTATGAGTCAGATGCCACCAGCAGAGGGTTGATTTTCTTTTTTGGTGGTTCGGGTTCTATAGTTTCCGCATCAGAGTGTTGCTCTTTTAAGACTTCTGAAAGCATGCTCCACACCTCATCTCTCTCAGATTTTGGAAAGCACTTCAGATTCTTAAATCTTAGGTCAAGTGCTGTAGCCATCTTTAGAAATTTCACATTGGTAACTTCTTTGCTTTTTGTCAAATCTGCAGTGAAAGTGTTCTTAAAATGAACATGTGCTGAGTCATCATCCGAGACTGCTATAATATGAAATACATGGCAGAATGCGGGTAAAACAGAGCAGGAGACATACTATTCTCCCCCAAGAAGTTCAGTCAAAATTTAATTAATGCATTATTTTTTTAATAAGCATCAGCAGCATGGAAGCATGTCCTCTGGATTGGTAGCCGAAGCATGAAGGGGCATAACAATGTTTGTCAAACATTGTTTGTCTGAGCGATTGGCTGAATAAGAAGTAGGACTGAGTGGACTTGTAGGCTCTAAAGTTTTACATTGTTTTGTTTTTGAGTGCAGTTACGTAACAAACAAAAAAAATCTACATTTGTAAGTTGCACTTTCACGATAAAGAGATTGCATTATGGTACTTGTATGAGGTGAATTGAAAAATACTATTTATTTTATCATTTTACAGTGCAAATATTTGTAATAAAAATAGTATAAAGTGAGCACTGTACACTTTGTATTCTGTGTTGTAATTGAAATAGGTATATTTGAAAATGTAGAAAAACATCCAAAATATTTAATAAATTTCAGTTGGTATTCTATTGTTTAACAGTGTGATTAATCATGATTAACTTTTTTAATCATGATTAATTTTTTTGAGTTAATAATTTGAGTTAACTGCGATTAATCGACAGCCCTAGATAAAAGTAATCACAGGTAGACATGAGTTACTAGTATCCAAGAAAAGAGCAAAATCCGTCAAATCAACCCAATCTTCCTTTTTAAATTTGGTGGTGGAATTTTAAAAATGGGGTCATTCAAGCCGCCAGGAGCAGATCACTGCCTTATATTGAAGTACTCCAGTTGACAAAGTGATGTTGACAGGTATTCATTACACAAACTTAGAGTTGACAAACTGTATTATTTTAGAAGGGGAAGGCACTATCATTTCAGTGTACACCTCAGGAAATCCCCTTCCCTACCTCCCCTGTCCAAAGAGATAGTGTAGCCCCTTTTGGTTTTAGCTGACACTAAAGAGGTGTGTGCGCTGGGGGAGGTTTCTTAAAGAAGGAAACAGTTTGACTGACCCTAAGGCGTTCAGGGGAAATGCAGAGAACACCAAAAATAACTCACACCTACTCTTTGGTGCTCCCTTGTTCGCTTGCTGCTCATGCACATGGAAAATGTTACCCAGTTCAGAAGTTTTAACCAAATTATTCAGCCCCATTTCTACAGGCATCTTTCTGTATGTTCAAAAAGCTGTTCTCCATGACTGGTATGGAGAAAGTAAATAAAGAAGTGTGCTTTACTCCTTCTCATAACACAAGAACTAGGGGTCACCAAATGAATTAATAGGCAGCAGGTTTAAAACAAACAAAAGGAAGTATTTCTTCCTACAATGCAGTCAACCTGTGGAACTCTTTGATAGAGGATGTTACGAAGGCCAAGACTATAACAGGGTTTAAAGAAGAACTAGAAAGGTCCATCAATGGCTATTAGCCAGGATGGGGTGTCTAGTCTGTCTGCCGGAAGCTGGGAATGGGCAACAGGAAATGGATCACTTGATGATTACATGTTCTGTTCATTCCCTCTGAAGCACCTAGTTGGCCACTGTCAGAAGACAGGATACTGGGCTAGATGGACTTTTGGTCTGACCCAGTATTGCGGTTCTTATGTTCTCCAAACCTGATTTAGTCATGCACACATTGAGTTCAGTGTTGCAGTATACTTACCCCACCCATTAATATTATCATGTTACAGTGTCTGCAGATCTTTCTCCCTGCAACAGAATCTGCTGTTCCCCACAGATTCCTACTAAATGCGTTTCTAATAATCTGGCAAAGGTAGGAACAGAGCTGCCTTACCGTCCTGACATCTTGTATGCATGAGTAGAAATCTTACCACGTGTGTGGATATGGACAGACTAATTCACAACAGCCACACAAGAGTTATGGGGAGCTGACAGACAAGAATGGAAGCTCTAAAGGCAGGAAGCCTGCTAAGAGTGATTATCAGCATGTGCTGAGTATGTAAGGCACTTCTAATATGACACACACTCTCCAAAAGGCTTTCATGGCAAGCAATACAGCCACTGTATTTTGAGTACACTTAAAGAAACTTGTTGCCAACACTGCTTCTCGGTATTACAGGTAGCCCTAATACTTTAGAAGGCGGTCTGCTGAAATGGGGTGGGGCTCTCACATCTAGCATTTTTTATGCAGAAACAGAGGGTCAGGTGTTTCAACCCCGACACAAACCACCTCCCCTCATTCACAAACAGGTGACAGAAATGCCCAGAGAGAAGGAAAAAGTTTAAATGGTACTTACGCGGCATGATCCCCTGGCTCACCAGTTCCTCCCGTGTCCGTCGCTGCTGGAGCTTCAACTGCAGCACTGCAGGGTGGCAGAGAAAGAGGAGAGAGGGAAACAGATCAGTTGGAGACACCACAACATTGGGCACATTTTCAAATGCACTGTATTTTCCTCTTCTGACTCCAAAATAAGTGAGAACGGAAGAGAAAGCCCCCTCCTCCCACCTCACTCGTCTGCACTCCTGCAATTGCAGAAGTGGCCTTAAGCAGCAAGGTTTCCGTATTCACTGTGGGTGACGAGGAGAGGAAGTTGCAAAGGGTCTTGGCAGGACGATAAAAATCCGCAAAGCAGAAAAGTCAGGCCTGTTTCTCAAGAAGCTGTAGAGCACCAAGTTCTCTCTCCAAACCATGAACATTTAAAAACAAACAAAATATGGATTGACTGTGCTCCAGTAGGAAGGGTCCAACACTAAAGTCCCAAACAGCTCCTAAAATTGTAATTGCCCATGTGCCTGTTATTTTTATACAATATCTTGGTCACTAAAATGTATTTGAAGTGCAAGATATATGACTGTTTCTCCCCTCCACCTGCAAATTCTGTAGCATCCTCACATCGTGTCCTCAAGGTGACATCTAAAGAATATCTAGAGATGCTCCTACACCAGATTCACCATTACTGGGATTTTATTTTATTTTTTGGTGACACATTAAAATGTTTAGTACAAATAAAACTCCTTCAGTGTTTCAAACACAAACCTTCAACATACTTATTACAACCACAGCATGCAGGCTGCAAAGGGTGTGGTTTGTCCCTTAAAACTATTCATTCATGAGACGAGTTGGGGGGTGTCCATCTAACATCAAAGTACAGCTCCCACAATAAGATCGCACTTGGAAACCAGAGCTAATACTAATAAGTATTGGGTCCCATCCTCTCTTACAAGTACCCTGACAAAGGCATGAATTTGATCATCTACATCCTTACAGTAGACAAACTCTTCCCATTTAAGAAAAGAGCTTTTTCAATTGTTCAAAATAGTTGATACACAATGTCACATACTGAATGCCGTAGCTCTTTGCTCGGACCCAGAGAAATTGGAAGGCAAAGAAACTGACTTTTTCAGCATTGTCTGTGAGAAGACAGATAAGAAAACCCCCAAACAAATACAATGGAACCACTAGCATATGCACATGCCTTACAGGCTCATTCATTATTTTATCATAACCCTTATCCTTCCTCTTCCAATTGCCTCTTTTTTGCCCATCTATCTGAATTTAACCTGTGCACTCTTCAAGGCAAGGATTCATAGATTTTAAGGCCAGAAGGGACCATTAGATCACCTAATCTTACTTCCTGTATATTACAGATCATAGTCACCCAGTTACCCCAGTATTGAGCCCAATAACTTGTGTTTGGCTAAAGCACATCTTCCAGAAAGGCATCCAGTCTTGATCTGAAGACTTCAAGAAATGAAGAATCCACCAGTTTCATTATGCTAACTGATAAAAATTTGTGCTTTGTTTCTATTTCAATTTGTCTGGCTTCAGCTTCCAGCCATTGGTTCTCGTTACACCTTTCTTCACTAGTTTAAAGAGCCCTTTAGTACCCAGTATTTTCTCCCTGCAAAGGTATTTATACACAAATCAAGTAACCTTTCAATTTTTTTGATAGGCTAAACAGATTGAGCTCTTTAAGTTTCTCAGTGTAAGGCATCTTCTCCAACCCATTAACCATCTTTTCTCCATGCCCTCCAATCTTTCACCATCCTATTTAAAAGGTTGACACCGAAACAGTATGCAGTATTCCAGTACTGTCTCATCAATAATATATGCAGAGGTAAAAATCACCTCCCTATTCCTACTCATTGCTCCCATTTATACATCCAATGGTTAGCATAGCCCTTTTAGCCACAGCATCACACTGGGAGCTCATGTTGAGATGCTGGTCCACTATGACCCAGAGATCCTTTTCAGGACATAATCCTCTTTACATTCAGCTGCATTAGTACGCATTTGTTTTGAATGGGCCCAACTTCACAAGTGACCCAGATCACTCTGTAGGACTGTCCTATCAAAATTTATCCCTCTACTAATTTTTTTTTTAAATCAGCAGTGATTTTATATTTACTTCCAGATAATTGAAGAAATATTGACTAGCATTGGGCCGATTCCTACAGAACTCCACAAGAATAACCCAGATTTGATGATTCCTTATTGACATCTTTCAGAGAGCCAGTTAATCCATTTAACATGTGCTTTATTGATATTATATACTTTTATTTTTTTTTTTAATTCAGAATATCATGAGGTACTATATCAAACGCCTTACACATGTCTAAGTATATTACATCTACGCAGTTATCTTTGTCAACCAAACTGGTAATCCCAAAGAATGAAATAAGGTTTGTTTGACAAGACCTATTTTCCATAAAACCATATTGACTAGCATTAATTATACTTCTATCCTTTATTCTTGAATGGTGAAATCCTGTGTCAGCTTTTCCATTATTTTGCCCAGGAATTATGCCAGGTTAACCAGTCTATAGTTATCCAGATCATCCCACTTGCTCTTTTTGAATATTGGCACATTAGCCCTCTCTTCCAGTCTTCTGGAATTTCCACAATATTCCAAGATTTATTAAAAATTAACATCAGTGGGACAGAGATCTCCTCAGCCAACTTTTTTAGGCCTCTTAGGTGCAAGTTATTGGGGCCTGCTGATTTAAAAATGTGTATATCTAGTAGATATTGTTTAACATCCTCCTTAGTTATTAATGTATTGGAAAGTACTTCATCATCCTCATATGATGAGAGTACACAATCCTGCTTCCTGCCAAATCTGCAACTAAAATATTTATTTTACACTTGAGCCTTCTCTGCGTTATCATCTCCACCAAGTAATGGGCCTATACAATTTCTATGATTTCTTTTGTTCCTAATATACTTTAAAAAACCCCTTCCTTATTGTCCTTAGTTCTGTTAACCAGGGATTTTTCCCTGACATCTGAAGCTTCCCCTATCAATTTTCTACACTTTATAACTTCTAATTTATATTGATTGCTATTTCCCCTTTTCTCCGTTAGTTATATATTGATTTTTAATCTCTAACTGTTGTCTTTATTTTGCCACTGAACCCAGATGGGCTTTTAGTCACAGTCATCCTGTTCCTTGGGCATGGAATTGGGACTTTTTGTCCATCTAATGGGCATCCAATCTTCATTCATATTGGTCTAAGTTTTTCCTCCCAATCAATTTTGCTTATAATTTTCTTTATTTTGGGGGAAAATAGCCCTTTTGAAGAAGTGAACGAGGGTGTGAGTGAGTCACTGTATTGGTCAGATCTAGTCCATCTTTCTCCCATCTCCATGCTCTAGTTAATGCAGAATATTCCCAACAGTATGCTTTCCAGTGCCTTATCCCACTCTGTTTTAAAGTATTCAAGTGATGGAACTTTCAACAATATCTTTGGGACACTACTCCACAGTTCAACAATGGCTCTCACTAATAAGAAATATTTTCAGATATTCATTTTAAATTTTCCTTTGCTCAAATCTCATTCCATTACTCCTATTAACAAAACCTTGGATTGAACTGAAGAATTCTTCTCTCTCATTTGTTTACTGTATTCAAAAGGCATCATTTTACAGTAAGAAACCAATCATTGCCAATATGGTTGAATAGAAGGAAGAGAGAAGGAACAACGGGCCAGATTTTTAAAGGTACTTAGGCACCTAACTCCCAATGATTCCATTGTGACATAAATCCTGAAATACCTTTTAAAATCTAGTCCAAAGTCATTTACAGAGAAAAAATATCCTGAAAGGTACATCCCTTATCAAGTGATATCAACAGGACAGAATACTTTGTGCATGCACACAAAAGATTTCAAGGGTAAAACATTGCCAGCATAGAATGCACTTTTTCAAGAGTTATTCCACAGTTCACTATTTGAGGGGGATCGCGGAGGGAAGGACCCCTCCTCCAGACTCCTTGGGCTTAAATAAGTACTCTGGATTCCACATGTTATTGAATTCCATACATTTAGGAGATCACCTGTTCACATGTGTGACTCATATATATAGGGTAACAGATGTCCCTAGAGCCAATTCAAGGCTGCCATTCACAGAGGTCTGCCAAGAACGAGAAGAGTTTTATAAAAGCAATTTATGGCCATGGACTAGTTCACTCTGTTTTCTTTAATATTCAGAAAATGGCACTTCCCCCCTCTCCCCCACATATTTAAAATTAATTCAAAATCAAACATAATAGGAACTAATCTTATTCTCTGTTAAAGAAGAAAGTACATCTAGTGGTTAGAACAGGGGTTTGGGAATCAAAGCTCCAGTGTTCTATTCCTTGCTGTGCCAAAGACTGTAGAACACTGAGCATGTCACTTAGCCTGTATGTCTTATTGTCCCTTTCTGTAAATTGGGAATAATGCTGCTTCCTTACCTCGCAAAGAGATGAAGTGAGGCTTAATTAAAGTTCGTAAAGGAGTCTGAAAGCCTCTGATGAACCAAATACAAAGTATTATTAAAAAGCTCCAGAGAAAGGGTGGAAGATGGCACAGTGCTCTAGTGGAAGCAGTAGGTATGAGTTTGTCTATACTAACAAAAATCAGAGACAATTACACTACAGCTACTACCTGTGGCACTGCACTGATGGTAAAACATAGCACATATGTGTTCACTACTATTAATCTAACCCTAGAACTGCACCAGTGGAGAATTACACAAACACACCCTATTAGACCAGAGCTCAGTAACTCACCTACCAATGGCTGGTAGGAGCTGGGAGCTTAACTCACTGGGACGGCATCTATTTAGGGAACTCTCCTATTGTTATTCTAGCATTAGTGCAGAGCTGCATCAGCACTTACAATGGTGGGAACACTAGCAAAGGCTGAGCTCAGTTGCTTTTACCACCATGTCATCTAGCCCGGCAGTAGTGTTTTTCAAATGTGCATATGTGAGTGTCTATTTGTAAACTATATTTAGTGTTTAAAAGTATGACCAGAATTATAAAGACAGTAGATTCCCCCGGTGTTTCACAAGGTGAAACCACCAAAAAAAAAAAAAAGATGCTTTAGTCACAGGAGACGTTACACACAGTGTCAAAAGTTTAAAAAAAAAAAAATACTAGGCTCTGAATTATCTTTTTCATTAGAAGAACCAAAGAAATATGTAGATTAAAAGTGAGAGATATTTAGTGGAGAGGCCCCGAAATACCTTGGATATAGAACATTTATTGCTGAAATAATCACATTTCTATACTGCCTTGCATTCTGAAGGATCCTAAAGCTATAAAAATGTCACTCATCAAGCATCACAATGAAGTTTAAGCCACCTGTAAAGTGAATCAAAAAGGAAGGTTAGGTACCTTACCTTATATTAACTGGAGTCCAAGAAGTATGGTCCCTAAGGGTATTCACTGTGGTTGCACATGCATTTGCACCTGAGGCTGGAAGACTCTTCAATAGCAGCGTCCATTGGTCTGCACCTGCATCCTATACCTCCTCATGCGCTGAATTGAGAGCATAAGGGGTGGTGCAGACCATCTGGCTCTCCAGTTCTTATTCTACCGTGAATCAAACAAAGATCTGAGCAGAGGGGAAGGAGGGCTGGTCATGGACTACCCATAGGGATCAAACGTCTTGAAGAAGTTCATTTACTATAAGGTAAGTAAACCTCTTCTTCTTTGAGTACTGGTCCCTAGGGGTATTAGTTATGATTACTGAGGAGGCGAGTGTGAGGAAGTTTTCTGCATCACAAATCTTTAGGATCGCTGACCCAAAGGAAGCATCCCTCAGCAGATGCTTGAACCAGGGCATAATGCCGCCTAGTAAAGTTGTGAATGGAGACTCAAGTCTCTGCTCTACAGATCTCTGGTCCAGAGAGTCCCTGCTCGGAGCACAGACCATCTTTAACAATACCTGGAGGTACTATAGGTGAAGCCTTGTGAAGGGGATCGTGTAGGTGCATGAAGCCATATGGTCTAGAATTACCAGGCAGGATCAGACTGTTATCTGGAGTCTGAGTCAAAGTTGGGTGATGAGGTCCGTTAACACGAGGACTCTGTCCTGAGGTAAGCAAGCCTTGGCCACAGTTGAGTTCAGACTTATTCCAATAAATTCTATAACTTGTGTGGGGGTTAAAGTAGACTTTTGTGGATTTACCTGAAGTCCCAAAGAGTGAAATAAGTCGGGTAAGGAAGTGACTGCTGCCTGCACTTCCTGCTATTATTGTCCTGCAGCCTGTCCTTTAGGTAGGAAAATATTGGGCTTCTTTTTCAGTGCAGGTATACTGTTCCCACAGATAATACCTTAAAAAAAAAAAAAAACAGGACTGTTGAGGCAGAAGAGGAACACTGTATTGAAAGCACACTAGGCCCATCTTAAAGTGAGGAATCTCCTGTGTGCTGGCTGAATGTCTATCTGAAAACATATATTCCAGACCTGAAGAAGATCTCAGTGATGCTCAAAAGCTTTTCTCTTCCACCAACAAAAGATGGTCCAATAAAAGATATTACCTCACTCATCCTGTCTCTTGCATGAAAATAGGCATTCTTCAAATAGACTGCCACAAGCTAGTTGCCTTCATTCAGGGAGGAGATTATTGAAGCCAAGGTAGTCATTCAGAATCCTGAATGCTGAATGAAGACATTCAGCTGTCAGAGGTCCAGGATATGTCTCTAGCCTCACCTTCTTTTTGGGGATGAGGAAATATATAGAGAGTAAAAGCCCTTACCCTGATGTCCAGAGATATGGGCTCTATTGCCCCTAACTGGATTAGGGAGTCCATCTCCAGTTTGAGACTCCTTTTGTGAGCGGGGTCCCTGAAGAGGGATGGGAAGGAGGATCTTGGAGAAGGGGCAGAAAGGAATTCTATCACGTAGCCAGTCAAGAAGATGTTTAAGATTCATTTGCCTGATGTGATATGTTGCCACATCACAAGGAAGTGAGCCTGGCAGCCACCAAAGGCAACAGGGGGAAACTAACTGTGTGGGGAATGGTTGATGGCTCTTGAGCATCCCTTCAAAATGCCTTCTTGCTAGGTGGCTGGGATTGAAAAGGTGATGGCAGCGGTGTGGTGCGTCAGCTACACTGTAGCCTCTGGCTCTTCCTAGTGGCCTGATAGCCCTTCTGATGGTAGAAAGGCTGAGGGGCTGCACAGTATCTATGAAGAGGCACCTTAGAGTATTTCCTAAGAGGTTCCAGGGTGTATATCCCCAAAGAGTGGCATGAGAGTCCCTGAGGGCATGATTTTCTCACTCAACAGGTTACCACCCTTGAAGGGGAGATGATCTCTGTTGCCTGAACCTCATTAGGGAACCCTGAGGACAGTAACCAAAAAGCTGCCTTATTACCACGTCTGCAGCATCAAGCAATGCCTAAAGGGGAAATCTAGCAGCCAGTTTCTCTTCATCCAGGAAGACCTGAAATCAGAGCCTGTGGTAGCTTATTAGCAAACTCTGACAGGTTATTGTAACTAATAACATCTATTTGGACATTAATGCCTAGGAGGATGGCTGATGAAAAGTTCTTTCTACTCAAGAGAGCTAGTCTCTTAGAGTCTTTGTCAGAAGGAATGGTCCTAGGCTGGTGCAGCCTGTTTCACTCTGTGACCACCTGGACTACTAAAGAATTCAGATTAGGGTGGGAAAACAAATATTCCACCCCTTTGAAGGCAAAAAAAGTACTTTTTCTTAGTCCTCTTTGGAGATGGGGAAAAAGTAGCTGATGTGTATGCCAAACAGTCTTAGTGGGCTCCAAAATGGAGTCATTAATAGAGATTGCCACCTTGGAAGGAGCTGTAGGCTGGAGAATATCCAGGCATTCATAGTAAGATCCTGAACCTCTTCCAGTGAGATCTGGAGAATGTCAGCAATCCTCCTCAAGAGATCCTGGTACTGCCTGGTGGTGAGGGAGAGGCCAGTGTCCTGCCTCATCTGGAGAGTATCTTTGTTGAAAGTGGGACCCAGTGTCCTGATAGTCCAGCATCCAAAAGTAGGGATCCCAGGAGCCCCAGTATGGCCAGTGGGTGGGATATAAGAGTACAAAGGCGGGACCCTCAGGAGAGGGGTTGGTCTGTGCCACCCCTTACATACTCAGTGCAGAGCACACGGGACCACTGGTCCCTAGCCCAATAATGTGGTTCATGAGGAAGCAGAGGCATCCGGAAGGCTCTGTAAGCCCTGCCCAGTCTCACCTCAGGCCCACCAGGGGAACCACTAGCACCGCTTCCTGTTCCTCCAAGGTATAGCAGTCATACAACACTATGGCAGAGCTGATGGTACTGTGTGTATTGCGACAGTCTGGCTGGAGGCAGAAACCAGCAAATAGTTTACCAATAATGTTGGAGCCTCCACAGCACGGCTGGTGCTGGGAATCAGCGAATGATGTGATGACAGGGTAGTGAAGTCCCTCGATAGTATGAAGTCTGAACGGATCAGCAATTGGTTATTGGTGTAAAACACCAGGTCCTCGAGAAGAGCTTATCAAGGCCTAGCAGGAAGATAGATAGTGTTGTGCTTTTAAGACTTGTGAAAGCCTGCTCCACACCTGGTCCCTCTCAGATTTTGGAAGGCACTTCAGAATCTTAAACCCTGAGTCAAGTGCTGTAGCCATCTTTAGAAATTTCACATTCATATCTTCTTTGCATTTTGTCAAATTTGCAGTGAAAGTGTTTTTAAAATGAACAACATGTGCTGGGTCATCGTTCAAGACTGCTACAACATGAAATATAGGGCAGAATGCGGGTAAAACAGAGCAGGAGACATACTATTCTCCCCCAAGAAGTTCAGTCAAAATTTAATTAACGCATTATTTTTTTAATAAACATCATCAGCATGGAAGCATGTCCTCTGTATTGGTAGCCGAAGCATGAAGGGGCATATCAATGTTTAGCATATCTGGCACGTAAATACCTTGTAATGCCAGCTACAAAAGTGCCATGAGAACGCCTGTTCTCAATTTAAAGTGACATTGTAAATAAGAGGGCAACATTATCTCACGTAAATATAAACAAATTTGTTTGTCTGAGCGACTGGCTGAATAAGAAGTAGGACTGAGTGGACTTGTAGGCTCTAAAGTTTTACGTTATTTTGTTTTTGAGTGCAGTTACGTAACAACAACAAAAAATCTACGTTTGTAAGTTGCACTTTCACGATAAAGAGATTGCATTATGGTACTTGTATGAGGCGAATTGAAAAATACTATTTATTTTATCATTTTACAGTGCAAATATTTGTAATAAAAATAGTATAAAGTGAGCACTGTACACTTTGTATTCTGTGTTTTAATTGAAATAGATATATTTGAAAATGTAGAAAAACATCCAAAATATTTAATACATTTCAACTGGTATTTCTATTGTTTAACAGTGCGATTAAAACTGCAATTAATCGCGATTAATTTTTGTTAATCGTGACTACTTTTTTTAGTTAGTCTGTGATTAATCAACAGCCCTACTAATTATCTAAAATAAACTATTAATAACTCGATTTATAGAGCTGAAGTTCAATCGGGAGTGCTGGAAAGGCTATGGATACAGACGGGTTCCCTCCTAGACCATGAGCGGTAGAAAGGAACTGGAGAGTCAGTTGGTCTGTGCCACCCCTTACATACTCAGTGCAGAGCACACGGAAGTGTTGGAAACAGACACGGACCAACAGACTCTGCTACTGAAGAGTCTTCTAGTCTGAAGCGCACAGAGTGAATACCCAGAGGGACCAGCACTAAGATGAAGTTATTTAAATAGCACAAACAACAGTTTAGAACAGGAAGTGAAGAAAAGTATTGTAGCCAATTGAAACTATACGGAGAAACAGGGTAGGCAGAAGGCAATCACCCAAATTGGAATTTGGTCAGGATATCGACATTAAAGGCACACTGTCACATAATTTAGACAAAGAATTGTGCAAGCGCATGTTGGGCTGGGGGACGGGTGTGTGTTGCATGTTAAATTTCCAGAACCTAACATAAATATAAATGATTTCATGATTTTGTAAAATTTCAATCAAAACGGTTTGGATTTAAAAACTTTCCCTTGCAAGGGTATATTGGGAAAGATAGCTACAAAGAGACATTAGCATGAAACAAAAAAAGTGAAATTAAAGTCTATTATTATTGTCCGAGCTGAGAAGAGTGCAAAGAAAAGTATAAAAAGTGAAAAGGAACTTAGATGTTTTACATTCCGTTTTAATTACTTACAATATTAAGTCTTCTTTTAACTACCTTACTCCTGAAAAAAGTAACTTGGGACCTTTAATGACTACAGGTGCTCAATACCTCTGACATCAGATCTGCAAGTCAGTAACTCCAACAGCACAGTATCCTCTAAGGGTACGTCCAGACTACCCGCCGTGTCGGCGGGCAGCGATCGATTTATCAGGGATCGATATATCGCGTCTCGTTAAGACGTGATATATTGGTCTCCAAACGCGCTTCCCCGTCGACTCCGGAACTCCACCGGAGTGAGCGGCGGTAGCGGAGTCGACGGGGGAGCTGCACCCGTCGATCCCATGCCGAGAGGACAGGAGGTAAGTCGAAATAAGATACATCAACTTCAGCTACGCTATTCCCGAAGCTGAAGTTGCGTATCTTACATCGACACCCCTTCCCCCTCCCCCCCCCAGTGTAGACCAGGCCTAAGATTATGATGCCCCGTTAATGCAGTATGGACTCAGACGGAAAGCATCACCTAACTCTGCACCTCGCTTCATGTAGAATATGTTTTTCCTGGAAATGTGATATGGTCAAAGCACTGACCTGATTTGATTCTGATTAATTTGAGAGTTTCTTTAAAATCACAGTCTAAGGTGATCTGGCAGCAGGGCACAAATTGCAGCAGTGCGTGTTTTGCTAACACATTTTATAAAAATGAAAAAAGCAGTACCCTCTACATACAGCCATCAGACTACACCAAGGACATGTATATGATCAAGTTCATTGTATAACACATGAACACAGACTAACAGCATAAACAATTTTATTTAACTACATTCATTACTGTTTTTATACTTAGGCCTATCACTCTAACTAAAACTACTGAAGCTAGCAACTGACTGATAAAAATCAGAGTGCTATGTAAACAATGATCTGAAAGGTAACGTCAACTGCATGCTCTTACCACTCACTCACCTGGAATAATTCTAATATTAAGATGACAATTTGCCTTTGAATTTCATATGTATTATACAGTAAGTTACTCTAGTTATGCACTCAATGCCAAAGTTAGCCTTTGAATAAATGGATGCAACTCATTCACTTCAATGGATGTTGCTTGTACCCTCTTAATATAGGGCTGAATGTATTCTTTAAAATGCAGATGTAGTCTAATAAGTTTCCTTCTTATTCCAGACATCGGCTCCTTGTGGATCTTTAAGTTATACCTGTTTATAAAAGCTAATTTTGACTCCTATTAGCCCTGGAGTGCCAAAACTGCTTTAGCCGAGGGAGACTGTGATACAGCAGGGCCAAGGATCAGTGGAAGAGTGGCCTTATTGGGTGCTGGGAAGTGCGCGGGCATAAGCCCTAGGCTAATTAAGGCATGGTTCCCTGTAGACTAGGGAAAGTTACTACAGGTTAATTGGAGCACCTGTAGCCAATTAAGGCCCTGTCAGGAACCTAATAAAAAAACCCTTCTTCAGGCAGACAGGTGAAGCGAGGAAGGAGAGAGGATTGGAGTTTGGAGGTGTGTGACTGAGAATTGAAAGACCAGAGACCCTTCCCCAACAGAGCAGGGAGACTCCTTCCCCCAGCATCAAGGACTGAGGGTAACCCTACCCAAGAGGGAAGAGGGTAAGAAACCCGCAGGGGTCGAGAGGGGCTGGGGCTCAGAGTGAGGAGCAAACCTAGACCCCTTCCCTGCTTCCCTCCTGTACCACCTTCCCGGCCAGTAGCGGGGCCCTCGGCGCCCCAAGAGCAGGGGCAAGGAGTGGCATCCTAGCTCCCCGACCAAGAAAAGCACGGGACCCACCATATCAACATCAGCCATTTAGTCACAGACACAAATGATTCTGGCTCATGCATCAGCCTGGTCTGATAAGTTCCAACTGTAAAATCTTTATGGATGGTGAAGACAGCAGGGGCAGAGAGTTCAACCTGATCCAAAGGTTTTGTTTACATTAAAAAAAATTGCTAAGAAACCATTTTTTAAAAATGCTTACAGCTAGCAGGTGTTGCCCTAATACGAGTAGGCAAAATGGTTTTGAAAACAATGCTCAGTGTTTGGCTACTGCCTAATGCTGAAGTAATCAATTTAAATTATTTTTTCCAACACAAACTTTTCTTGTAGAGTAGACAGGGCCTCAGATCCCAGGTGGAGTTTCCCGCAGCAGTGGTTGGGGGGGAAAACATAATTTGCCTTGAAAACTGAGCAGTGTTCTTTTTCAAAGCGACTTTTCTGAACATAACATCACTTTAATCCACTGGCAGCTGATGCAGGATGCACACTGGCTATGCACCTCAGCTGATTGTGCAGTTAACTGATAAGCATTTAAGTGAAGCAGACTGTAAATGACAACTGAACTGCAGGGATTACATGGATGAGTTTTCTATCTGGGGAACAGAACCTCCGATAATTCATATTTCCACGTGGGGACAACAGGAAGCAGACTGATCACACTGTCGATGCTCAGCATTTGCAGCTTTCCATTGCTACTGTTGTGAACAGTGTCCACATACTCACTCTACATAAACTTGTAAACTGAAAAAGAGTGGCCTGTAATGAGCCTGAGCAAAGAACCGGTAACACAGGAGCTCACCTCTTTTTACTATTTGAGACAATTATACATTCACTACCGCTTTTTTCAGTGTGGCAGCAACGGCTGCTGTTAAAATGCAAGTGGTTTCCTCATCTCTTCCTTAGCAACCACACTAAGGAGATATGGGGAATCTGTTGTGTTAGTCTGTAAAATCATTAGGAGGAGGAACCTTTCACACCAGAGGCAAGTCACCCTTATTTATATTCATGCCATGGGCTCTTCTCATTGCAGAAGTGTTGGAGGAAATTGGCTTGTGAGCAGCTTCCCTTTGTCCAGAGAAAAGGCCTACAAAGCAAGAACCTATCAAGAAACAGAACTTGGATCACCAGTTGTTCCTTGTGAATGATAAAAGTTGATTTCTTGCCAGCCAGCACTGTGGAAATCAGCATGTTCAGACCCAGTGCAAGTGGGAGGACAGGCACTCCTCCCATTACTCCTACGCCACCTCCCACAGCTCTGCTCATCCAACACACATGGAAGATCACTGACACACATGGCCAAACAGGAGAGAGAACCAGGGAACCCACAGCCAGGGGAAACCTCGATAGCACAGCAGCACTGGAGCAATGCCACCTGGAAGGAGACATCAGGGTCTTTATGCAGAGGTTCCTTGCCTCCAAGGGATCAATAGAGCTTGGGATCTGAACCGCAACCTCATTCCAAACCCTTCCCACCCCCAACCTTGAATGCTCTGGGGAAAATTCCACAAGCTGCTCCTCAAGAGTTCCTTTCCTGGGCTCCTTTACTTGGTTTTTCCATGCCAGGGGACAAACTAGGGCCACGTTAGAAACTACAAGCCAGTGGTTTTTCAAAGGGAAGGGAAAAAAAAGTTTTTCAGGTTTCTGATTTATAAAAATGTATTTGAGATCCCAGCCCTATAAAAGGGAAGGCAGCTTTTAGCAAAGAGAGTGGTTTGGCAGAAGATACATCCTATAGTCATGTCTACACCTCAAACTTTGGTTGATGCAAGTTACATTGGTGTACAGCCACCTAAGTTAGTATATCGTGTGTGCGTATATACCTGGCTGCTTGGGTCAGCGCTGCGCACACTTACCAGAAACATTTGTGTTAATGCAAAATCCAGTGCACCATGGATAGGTATCCCAGTGTGCCACACACTGCCATCTGGCGCAACACCTTTTGGGAAATTTTCACAAAATGTGTTGTGGGGTAGAATTGAGTCATGCAGGGATCTCTGAGAGCTAGGGGTCAAGTTCCCAGCATTCAACTTTCTTCATCTACAGTGCCAACCTAGGTCCCATAATTTGTTTCTCTTATTTAAGATCGTACAAACTCCCGCAGCACTTTTCAGTGTCTGACATCAGAAGGATGGAGCCTGCAGAGCTCTGCACTGTTCTCATGAATGTTGCAAATACAGGTCATACGATCCTCCTGGATTCACAGATCTGCAAGAACTACCGCAACATGACAATTTCTTCTAGGACAGTGTGCTGAGGAACACAGTGAAAAACGATTGGTGGTGCTACTGGAGCAGTTTAGGATGCTGGAGTGCTACCTCCGGGCCCAAGAAACAAGCACTGACTGGTGGAATCGCATCATAATGTGGATTTGGGATGATGAGCAGTGGCTGCAGAACTTTTGGATGCAAAAAGCCAGATTCCTGCATGTGTGTGCCTAGCTGATTATAGGCCTTCAGCACAGGGACATCCCAATAAGAGCTGTGTTAACAGTGGAGAAGTGACTAGCGATCGCACTCTGGAAGCTTGCACTGCCAGATTGCTACCAGTTAGTGCGAAGTCATTTTGGAGTGGGAAAATCTACAGTGGGGGGGCCACTGTCATGCAAGTGTGTAGGGCCATTAATCATCTCCAGCTACGCAGGACTTTGACTCTCAGAAATGTGCAGGACATAGTGGATGAATTTGCAGCAATAGGTTCCCAAACTGTGGTGGGATTATAGACAGCATGCATATCCCTATTTTGGCAGCAGGCCACTTTGCCACAGAATGCATCAACAGAAAGGGCTACTGTTCCACGGTTATGCAAGCAATGGTGGATCAGCAGAGGATGCTTTACCGACATCAATATAGGTTGGTTGGTCAGAGAAGGTGAATGTCGCTCACATCTTTAAGAACAAAGAGACATTATTTCCTGTCCAGCAGATTACTACTGTCAATATGGAAATGACAATAGTGATTCTGGGGGACCCTTTCTCAGGAAGCTGTACACTGACAGCACCAAGGAAAGATTCAACTACCAGCTCAGCAGATGCAGAATGACAATTAAATGTCCTTTTGGTTGACTAAAGGGATGCTGGCACTGTTTACTTGATTTGATCTCAGTGACAGAAACATCCCAATAATTATAAGCTACATGTTGTATACAGCAGATCTGTGAGACTGGGGGAGGGGGGGGGGGAGAGCTGCTGCAAGGGAGGAGGTGGAGTGGCTATCTGCTGAGTTTGAGCAGCCAGACACAAAGGCCCTCAGAAGAGCTCAACACAGAGTTATTGGGTTGAGGGAGGCTTTGAAAGAGCACTTCAGTGGTCAGCCACAGTAGTGTTCTGTGAAGGACTGTTCTCTGTCCTTGAAGCTTTGGGTGCTGTTAGGAATTGTGAGTGCTTGCTATTATTTAGAATTATGACTGTGTTTTACTGAAGCTCTGAATTATGTGGTGCTTGCTGTACATTTATAAATACTATATAGAAGCTATAAGTTCTGTAGTGCTGTTCATTTATGAATACTGGGTGCTTTGAGTACTACAATGCATTCTGCAATGTGTAGTTTTCAAAAATCAGAAATTGAGTGGCAAAAGCAGTGAAGAGAAACAATGTGCAAAAAACAGTCAATGAAAATATAAACCTTCGTCGTAAATGAACAGAATGGAACTTTAAAATTGGACAGGCAGCTAACATTTCTGTTCATTGCAGTGCACATATGTAGTCCATTTTGGCTACATACACACCAAGCAGGGCTCTCACAACTCAGTGGTATGTGAAGCTGTGGTCTTCCTTGCTGTCTGTCCCCGCGCATGGAGTGGTGGGGTAAGGATGCGGCCCATGGTGCCATGTGGTGTGCTGGGTGGTGTAGAGAGCTGATACCATGGAATTCTCCAAGGACTTAAGTCCAGGATTTTTGGACCTGTACATCAACCAGGATCTGCAACATTTGGGTTTGCTGCTTGAAGATCCATTATGTCTTGATGCATCTCTCTCCCCTTTTCCTGGGCCTTTCTCCTGTCTGCTCTTTCTCCATGCCATTTGCCATGTCAGCTCCCTAGGCTTTTGTTTGCAGTCTGTTGCAGCCCTGGCTTGCAGAATCTTGCTGAACATGGCCTCCCTTGTTCTCTTCTTTATCCTCATCAGGGTCAGGTATTCTGCAGGTATTTGAGATACTCCTCAAGGCCAAATCATCAGCAGCTGCTGATAAAAACAGACATGTGTACCACTGGATTTAAAATCACAGCAGAAAGGGAAAGAGTTTCAAAACTCCCTTCCCTTATTCCCATAAAAACATTTAATATGCTTACTGACACTTTGGCTTTGGAGTGCTTTTTCCTAGCACTGCTCTCCAGCCCCAGTCCTGGTGAATACGGTCCACCAAGAACAGGAAGAGAAGAGGGAAGAAGTGGTGTCAGATGCATGAAACAATAACATTTTGGTCCCTATTCCATGGGCCTGAGTATAGGGCAATGGCACTGAATACTGGCACGGTTTTCCACAGGCAGTGATGATTTTCGCTGACATCTCACTCCCACAGGTAACAAAGGCACAGAGCTCAGCTACTACTGGAGTGCAAAAGTCACCTGGGCCCATAAGCTGCTAGCCTGTTAATTGCAATAGTGTCAACCAAACTCCTCATGGAATGACGTGGGAAAGTGTCCTACTGCAGAGGAAGAAATAAGGCTGCCTTCCTCGAAGGCTTCAGGAGAGGATTGCGGTTTCATTGAGATCTCAGGAGGATTCAAGTGACATCTCCATGTATATAAACAAACAGCTCCACAAGGGCTTTTCTTCTTTTTTCCTACCTAACGCCACAAAGGAATGAAAAGTAGATACCAATTCTACCTCCATTTCTTTTCTTCTGCTACCTCTTCTCTTACAAGTAAAGCAACGAAAAGTCAATAACTTGTGTCTTGTTAACCTGGGGCTGGGCTCGGCACCACCTTTTAATTTACACTTGTAAGGGAAAATGTATGTACACCATTTACCCAAGGAGGTCCCTTCCTATTCGTCAAGCTTGTCCATGCTCAGCTGGCGGGACAAGCTACACTGTGATAGATTCTCGAACAGAACCTGGCTCAGCACATAGCTGTACACCCTACCATCCCTCTCACCACATCTCCTCCTCCTTGCTGTTCACAGCATGGATCTCTGACACTGGCTTCTCTGAGGTATGCACAGTGGTTGGTGGGATGTTGGTAGGGTCTCCACCAAGTACAGCACCAGCTCATTGTAAAAGTGGCAAGTCCACATCTCAGCACCAGATTACGTCAGGCATACCAATCAGTTCCTTCTCTTTCATGCAGTACTTATGATGATCGTTGTTGTAACTCTTTGCCTGTATTCCCCATGTAATTTTTTGTAGATTTCCGTGTTTCTATGGCTGGTCTGTAGCTGTAAGTGCACAGCCTCTTTTCCCCACAGGCCCAGGAGATCCAATAATCTCCTGTCTACTGCAGGCAAGAGCGCATGTAGTGCCTGGAGCTGGCCTGGGCAGCTGGGCCGTTGCACACAACAAGAGAAAGCTGCTAGGTGTGCTCACTGAGCTGGGCAATCAGGAAGAGGCATTTCAAAATTACACAGGGTGTTTCTAAGGGGAGGGGGAGGTAGCTTCTTGTCTCTGACATCCCTAGGCAGTAGAATTCACAATGACCGGAGTGGTTACTGTCACAGGGCATGGGGCATTGTGGGACAGCTGCTGGAGGACTGTTAGGGCCAACACAAGTCCTGTATTGTCTACACTTGCATTACATCGACAGCAACAGGTCGACCATGGCTTACTGCCATTAGGGGACGTGGTTTTACTGCACCACCGTAACTGGGCACTTACGTCAGCCAGAGACAGATTTAAATAGATTGATGCAGTGTGACTTACATCGACCCAACTTTGTAATGTAGACCAGGCCTATGAAAAACAAGGTAACCAGAGCATTTCTTAGCACCTATTAGCTCAGATCCTCATCCTCAGAGCAGCAGGTCCCAAATTGTGGTTCATGGTACATGTTGCTGTTGATCCATGGAAGCCTGGATGATCATATGGTACTGGCTCTCCTCTTTTCCAGCTGTTTCTACAAGCCTCCAGGGTCTCCGATAGTAGAAACCTGCAAAGCAGTTGGAAACCGAGGAGCTACCAGTCTAGCTACTTCTGCAGTATTTGTCATTTCAAGTATGGAAGAGGAGGAAGGGAGAAAACAGGAGCTGCCAGCCATTATCAGGAGAGAAACCTCTAAGGGCTGGTCTACACTATGGGGGGGGGGGGGGGGGGGGGGGGAGGACTGATCTAAGTTTCACAACTTCAGCTATGCGAATAACGTAGCTGAAGTTGACGTACTTAGATCTATTTACCACGGTGTCTTCACTGCAATGTGTTGACGGGAGACGCTCTCCCGTTGATTCCCCTTGTGCTTCTCGTTGAGGTGGAGTACCAGAGTTGACGTTAGAGCGATCGGTAGTCAATTTATCACGTCTAAACTAGACACAATAAATCGATCCCCGTTGGATCAATCACTGCCCATCAATCCAGACAGTAGTGTAGACATGCCCTTAGATAGCAGGAGAGAAGAGGACCAGGTGTCTGGAAACATATGGGGGGTGGGGAGGGCAACAAGGAAACAAGGAGAGAAAAATCTACATATGGGAGTGCAGACAAAATGAAGAGCAAAAGTAGACAGCATAGGTAACTGTTTTCAGAGGACAAAGCAATTACTACAGACAGCTAAATACACACACACTTCCCCAATGCTACTTTTCCACACAAGCAACTGCTGTGCTTGCTGCAGGGATGCAAATACAAATGGGAGGGGAGATGGTCCTTATGACCACAAATATGAGCTGATACATCAGACAACCTTTATTAACATGGGATCTACACCGTGATAAGGTTTGGGGATCCTTCCCTAAAGTATCAGATATATAGCAGAGCCTATTTTGTTGCTCAGGTGAAGCTACTCGTTTCTTGATAAAATACCCCTCCTCAAAGTTGTTACAGTTGTGGCTCTCAAAATATAATGCTTGGAGGTCATCCAAGGTCACTGATGTCTTGTGACAGATAGCTGTATTAGCAGGCAGGAGTCATGAAGTTATGATCTTAAAACACGCCTGACATTTTATGTAGATGGTTTTGTTCTAAAGAACTTGCTCATTTTTGAGACTGGAAGAGTTCCATAATTTTTGTTCGGTTGATCCAGAAGGGACCAGTCAGTCAATACGTGGCACACAAAAGGCCCCATCCTTAAAGTAAAATTTGGAATAATTAAGACTGATGGATGTGTGCACTATAGTGGAAGTGAGGTATAGATACTGGGCAATTATGCTAAGTGCTGTACACACACACACACACACACACACACACACACACAAAGAAGGCACAATCTGTCTGAAAAGCTTACAACTAAGTTCCCAATTCTGAAAATAGTTGTGTGTGTCTAATTTTGCATACATGAGTAGTCCCATTGATGTCAGGGGAACCACTCACATGCATAAAGCTAAGCATGTATGCAACTGCTCATGGTACTGGGATCTATAACAGCAAAACCCAAATGTTACCCTTGACTAATTTTTTTAATCATTTTTTTAAATACCTAATTTCTGTATATATTTTTTTCTATTTAATCACAGTTCTTTTCTATGTTGGTTTAAAATTAACCCTTAGAGATTCTGGTTGTGGTTTTTTTTTTTTTTTTAAACCCTTGCCTTTTTTAAATCTACTTCAAATTAATTTAAATTTTTGTTATTTTTGTTATATAGTTAAAATTTTCAATTTTTAAAAATAAACGTTAACATTTGCCATTTTCATT
The DNA here is from genome assembly GCF_013100865.1 of Trachemys scripta elegans. Taxonomy (NCBI): domain Eukaryota; kingdom Metazoa; phylum Chordata; order Testudines; family Emydidae; genus Trachemys; species Trachemys scripta. Next base: position 89,752,093 of record NC_048298.1, on the reverse strand, counting down.
TCTATTCCTAGCCTTTGCCCTTTAAGGTTAAATCTTGCCTTTAAAAAAAATATTTTAACTCTTATGTACCAAAAGGATCTTCCTATTGATCCCACTGTAATCTACTCTATGTATTCTAGTTTTGGTATGGGTAACAATCAACTTTTTAATACTCACTGGGACTGTAATCAGCATTCCCAGATGCAATCCCATAAATGTAATCTCATACGCTTTGCAGCATATCAGACATGGAGACATCTGCAAAAATCCTGTCAATTGAAATACAACTGCTTTCAATCACTATAACTGATTTGCATTAGAATCCCTATGGCGCATGAAATCATTTATAGTCTCAAAATAAGGGTTAGGTGAAAAGTGTGGCTATAAATAACTATGTATGAACTGTATCTGTGGAACCTTGCTGATGTTCACAGTCCACTAAGGTGACATGTAAAAAGTTATCTAGAAACAAGGCCTAAGAAAAATGACACAGCAAGGTCACAAGACTACAAACAACCTACTCCTTGATGTCTATATTTCTGTTGCCACAAACTTCTTTGAACACAACAGTTTTCATCCTCCTCCAGCTAAAGAAATTGACCTCACACAGCAGAAGTCAACTTCCACTGATAGACTCCCCGCAGCAGCTTGTGTTACAGTTAGGGTGACCAGATGTCCTGATTTTATAGGGACAGTCCTGATTTTTGGGTCTTTTTCTTATATAGGCTCCTATTACCCCCCACCGCCTGTCCTGATTTTTCACACTTGCTGTCTGGTCACCCTAGTTACAGTCTGCATTGAGCGATGAGTATCTATATGCCTCCATGAAGAGCCACACAGGGAAGGACTAATGTTACCTTGTACAACCTTAGGAAGAAGAACCTGCCAAGAAATTCCCCAAGACAATCTATGTCAGACGAATGTGAAAGATGGTGAGTTGGAATCATGTGCGACTTAGAGGAAATTTGTTGTAGCGGGTGGTAGAAAAGCTGTAACTAAGTGCTTCTAAGTACAGTAGAACCTCAGAGTTATGAACACCTGGGGAATGGAGGCTTTTCATAACTCTGAACAAAACGTTGTGGCTGTTCTTTCAAAAGTTTACAACTGAACATTGACTTAATACAGCTTTGAAACTTTACTATGCTGAAGAAAAATGCTGCTTTCCCTTTATTTTTTCTGGTCTCTGGTGCTGCCTGATTGCGTACTTCCGGTTCCAAATGAGGTGTGTGGTTAACTGGTCAGTTTGTAACTCTCGTGTTTGTAACTGAGGTTCTACTGTATGTGGATATAAGCTTAAAATGACAATGTCTAGGGATGAAGAAATCAGCTTTTAGAAATCACATTGCAGCGCCTTTAAACTAGCTGGCTATAGGCTTTCATTTCTAGGTAATGTCTGTTTGATTAGCTGCACTGGCCGTTGTTCCATAGGATCTCTGATAAAGGCAGTTTTGACCTCCTCTAAACATTCACATTACAGGCAAATTAATGACACAGGGCTTCCTTATCTCATTGGCACTTCTGCCACTGGCTGCCATCCTATACCGCCGTCCTCTCACAGAAGGAAAACTTCAGGCTGCCTGAAGGGAATTACCCTGCACTCTTCATCCTGGCAGTAAGTTAACCTTCCTCATTGCATTTCCGGAGGTTGCGGAGCGCACAGTCTGCAGCTACAATTCAGAAGTTTAAACGTCACTGCTGTTGTGCTGCAGTAGAACACCATCTTTCTTACAGTCTCCCAAAAGCAAATTCCACCACCATTCAGCTCCTGCTCAAGAAAAAGTTCTAAGTTTTTAAACCATGCTCATCACCATGTGACGTGATCTGAAGCATGCATCTCTGTCCCAGGAGTAATGAGGCTTCCACACACAGAGCAGCAGTAGACAGGATGGATCCCCCAAATTCACATATACACAACAAGCATATCAACTTCCCTGATGTGTGATGGGGGAAAGTATCCTATTCTTCCCATTCGTGTTCAGCCTGGAATTCTTGAAAATGTATACTAACACGTTTGTTTCTACTATTACCATGTGCTTGGGTACACACATCCTATACCTTAGGATGAGAGCTCTCTGTGGCAGGGACTGTTTTGTTTGTTTGTACAGTGCCGAGTACAACAGGGCATTGATCCATAATTAAAAAAACCAACATTCTGTGATGAAAGAATTTTGTTAACATCAGCAAGCCAAACTCAGCAATTCAGGATAGCCTGCATGACCACAGACCAAGTAAAGACAAGGTCCCTGCTCTAAAAAGCTTACAATCTACATAACACAAAAGTGAGGGTCAACAAAAGACATTAGCAACAATACACTCACATGGTTACTCGGGGAGCCAAAAGAGTTCCATTCACTTGGAGTTTTGTTTTGTTTTTCAGTCCCCTATTGCCCTCAGGCAAGATGGCAAAAGTAGGTTTAAGAGGGATTTGGATGAGGTGAGGGAGATGGCTTGGCAAATAGGTTTTGGAAGGATGTTGGTGGACAGGAGCAGCACAGAAGGATGCATGGAGGCTTTCGAGTGAGAGAAGTGAAGAAAGACGCATGAAGCCTGGTATCATTTGTGAAAAAGGGGGACACAGCGGGATGCAGAGTTAAAAGGCGACAAGATCAGAGATACAGATGGGGATGGATAGTATAGGGCCTTGAATGCTGTTTGTAATGGTGATCAAATGATACAGTAGTAGGGTGTATTTCTAAGCACCCTTCCAGCATCTACTGTGGGCTTTCCAATGACAAACAGCCAAGGAACAGTACTCCATTTGTAGCCAGACTTTACGAAATTATACTAATTATTTTGTCCAGAGAGATATTAGCCACATGCAAGCATCATATTGGCATTGTAAAGTTAGGACAAACTCCACACAGAGAGAGCTGAAAGTGGGTCTCCTCTGTTGAAAGGTGGTCAGCCAATCAGCATCATTCACTTCCCACACAACAGCATGGTTGTGTAACATAAGAAATTAGGCCAGGAACAGCTGCTGAATGCATGTGTTAATGCAGGGGTCGGCAACCTTTCAGAAGTGGTGTGCCGAGTCTTCATTTATTCACTCTAATTTAAGGTTTTGCATGCCAGTAATAATACATTTTAACATTTTTAGAAGGTCTCTTTCTATAAGTCTATAATATATAACTAAACTATTGTTGTATGCAAAGTAAATAAGATTTTTTAAATGTTTAAGAAGCTTCATTTAGAATTAAATTAAAATGCAGAGTCCCCCAGACCGGTGGCCAGGACCCGGGCAGCATGAGTGCCACTGAAAATCAGCCTGCGTGCCGCCTTCGGCACAGGTGCCATAGTTTGCCTACCCCTCTGTTAATGGATAGTAGATGTATCGTTGTCAGGTGAGCACATCAGAACTAGTTCATTAATATGTCCATATATGGAATGTGGATAACCCTTCGACTGTGAATAATCTGAGTTCTAATAGTTTGACTAGCCAATATAGATGCAAACCATAGGGCGAGATCTTTAGACTCACAGACTTTAAGGGGACCATCATGATCATCTAGTCTGACCTCCTACACATTGCAGGCCAAAGAACCTCACCCCACCCACTCCTGTAATAGACAGACCCTTAACCTCTGGCTGAGTTACTGAAGTTCTCAAATCATGATTTAAAGACTTCAAGTTATCAAGAATCAACCATTCACATTAGCTTAAACCTGCAAGTGATCCCTGCCCTATGCTGCAGAGGAAGGTGAAAAATACCCCAGGGTCTTTGTCAATCTGACCTAGGGGAAATTCCTTCCCAAGCTCAAATATTGTGATCAGTTAGACCCTGAGCGTGTGGGCAACACCCACCAGCCAGACATCTGGGCAAGAATTCTCTGTAGTAACTCAGAGCCTTCCCCATATAGTGTCCCATCACCAACCATTGGAGATATTTGCTGCTAGCAGTCGCAGATTGGCTACATGCCATTGTATGTAGTCTCATCATACCATTCCCTCCATAAACTTATCAAGCTCAGTCTTGAAGCCTGTTAGGTTTTTTTGCCCCCACTGCTCCCCTTAGAAGCCTGCTCCAGAATGTCACCCCTCTGATGGTTAGAAATCTTCATTTAATTTCAAGCCTAAACTTATTGATGGCCACTTTATATCTATTTGTCCTTGTGTCAACATTGGCGCTTAACTTAAAAAACTCTCTCTCCCTGGTATTTATCCCTCTGATGTATTTAGAGAGACCAATCATATCTCCCCTCAGCCTTCCTTTGGTTAGGCTAAACAAGCCAAGCTGAGTCTCCTCTCATAAGATAGGTTCTCCATTCCCTGGATCATCCTAGTAGTCCTTCTCTGCATCTGTTCCAGCTTGAATTTATCTTTCTTAAACATAGGAGACCAGAATTGCACACAGTATTCCAGATGAGGTCTCACCAGTGCCTTGTATAATGGTACTAACACTTCCCAGTCTGTACTGGAAATACCTCACCCGATGCATTAGCTTTTTTCATGGCTGCATCACATTGGTGGCTGAATAAGAACTGGGAGTGGTTGGGTCATTACAAAACCTAAACCTAATTTCCCCCACACTAATTTCCCCCTACTGTTACTCACACCTTCTTGTCAACTGTTTGAAATGGGCCACTCTCATTACCACTACAAAACTGGTATTTCCTCCCTTGGAATCCTACTGTTAACTGAATTGTCTCGTTAGACTGACATCACACTTGATAAGGCAACACCTATCTTTTCATGTCTTTATACCTGCTCCTGTATTTTCCACTCCATGCAGCTGATGAAGTGGGTTCTAGCCCACGAAAGCTTATGCCCAAATAAATTTGTTAGTCTCTAAGGTGCCACAAGGACTCCTTGCTGATTTTGCTAATACAGACTAACATGGCTACCACTCTGAAATTGGTGGTTCAATCATCCTGTGATCAGTCAATACACTCAGGTTTTCCTCCTCCTTTGTCACTTCTGATACGTCCCCAGCTTATAGCAAAAATTCTTGTTGTTAGTCTCTAAATACATGGCCTTATCCTTTGTACTATTAAATTTCATCCCACTTCTATTACTCCAGTTTACAAGGTCATCCAGATCTTCTTGTATGATATTCCAGTCCTCCTCAGTATTGGCAATACCTCCCAACTTTGTGTCATCCACAAATTTTATTAGCACGCTCCCTTTTTGTGCCAAGGTCATTAATAAAAATGTTTTAACAGATTGGTCCCAAGTCCAATCCCTGAGGAACTCCACTGGTAAGCTCCCACCAGCCTGACAGTTCACCTTTCAGTAAGCATTTTGTTCCTGTCCACTCAGTGCAAGAATCCACTCTGGCCACTTCAGTTTAAACTCTTCCACAAACCCTAACTCCTGAGAAACACCATCCTTTTCAGTTATTAAACTTGAAGGATTTTATTTAAAAGAGGTTTAAGGGGATAAATGAAAGACTATCCAGAAAGCTATAATGCCACCAGTTTTCACCTCACCCTTGGAGGAAAGCTATGCCCCAAGAGGGCTCCATCCCCTCCTGTTGTTAACACTGTTCTCCCTATACCTTCAAGTCAGTTGACCTTGCGTTAAATGTTTGGTCTCAATTTAGACTTCAAAACGGCAGATCAGGGAGCTCACCAGTATATTCCCTTATAAAGGCACCTATTGCATTATATGGACAATAAAACCATGGTTAAGCATGATTGTTAAATTCTGTTCTATGGTTTGTGCGATAGGACTGTAGGTTTATAATAGTTTGATTAGCTTGATTTTTATCAGAAAAAAATCCCTGCACACAACAGTCAGGGAAAATGTTATTGTCTTTGCTAGCAACCATCACATTTAAACACATTTGTAACTAGCACAGTTCTGTTCTTGGTGTGAACAGAGCTATTTTCTACTACAGTTGGGCTAGAGATACTCCCCCACAGGGAATGAATATTGTCTCTCTTATTCTCCATTCGTCTTAGTGAAGAAAGGGGAAACTAGAAGTCTGGTTCATGGTACCCTAACAAGTTAACATGGCATCCACCCACTGGCCCCTATCAGAGATAGGGCATCAGGAAAAGAGTCTTCATCCACATATTAGTAATGCCTGTTCCACCTCCCATTCTTTACTACAGGTTGGCAGAGAGATTGCTCTTACCAAGAGAAGTACGGCTTTGACATTTTGAACTGAAATTTATTGGTGTAGCAGGTGACAGGATCAGTAATTCAATGCTCAGGGAAGGCTGGATAGATGGAGTTTTCTGAGCAGGTCACTTATTTTTGGCATGTATTTCTTTAACATTGATCAATGACTTCAAACATATGAGAACGCTGAAGAACTTGGGGTGAGGGAAATGACAGACATTTTACACTACAGTATAAATACAGAGATTAGATTTATGCAAACAGTCTGTGAGCTGGCTTTGAAGACATTGTGAGCAAAGACTATTGACCCTTTTGGCACCCAGCTATGCTGGACAGGGAAACCATGATAGAATCTTCTAGCAAGAACTGTGCTGAAGCATGTTTCACTAGAAAAGTAGCTTCTCTTTGCAGTGCAGGCAGAGCGTCAGAGTTGAAGTATCAAAATGTGTTATACATGAAGAGCTCCTGCTTTTCAGCACTTACCAGGCTGTCTGAAGCATCAGGCAGTTAGTTATCTGCCATTTAAAAGTGTATACATATACTGAATATATTTTTAGACAGCAAATAAATGCAGAGCCACACAAATGGTTTGCCAGGCAGTACTCACAGGGGTCTCTGATTCATAGATAGATCACTTTCCCAGCCTCTTCAACCCTGGTGAATTTGCTTGATTAAACTGTGAAGGAGATTCAGTTGATAGGTGGGGGTGTTTCTACTGTAAATTTTACATGGTATCATTACTAGTACAAAGGTTGTTTGGATATTGATGCCTGCACAGAGTGCACCACACCCATTCTGTCATTTTGTATATGTATCTGCTTCCCCTGCCTCTCTCTCTCTCTCTCTCACATGTGGGAGCCCTACCGTGCTTTCATTTTAGTGTTACTTCCTGCTAAGAGGGTTTCACACTAGACTTTGAGAGCTCAACTAGATCACAGTTTAGTAAACAAGCCTTCCTTCCCTCTCCTCCTCCATTCCTAGCATGAAAATAGCTAGGGCTAAAGCAACAGCTGGGAACCATTATATTGACAGGAATAGTTCACTAGACTCCAACCAGAGAGAGAATGTCACATTAAAAAAAAAAAACAACAACATTAGGGCAACAAGACAGAAAAAGAAGAGAGCCCAGCTTTAAAAGTCTACAGCCTGGTCTACACCACAATTTTAAGTCGACATAAGATGCCTTCCATCAACCTACTTGTGTATGTGTCTACATTTAAATTTGTCTCCCACCTATGTAAGGACCCCATTATGCCAATATAGCAACACCAACTCCCTGACAGCACAGAGCCATGGTCAATGCAGTGTAGACACTGTTATCTATATTGATCCTAACAGTCCTCCATCAGCTGTCCTACACTGTCCAACATTGACCACTGTGGTCAAAACCATTAACTCCGCTGCCCAGGGTTCACACATACCCTCCCTTTAAAAACCCTCACAAATTTTTGAAATGCCCCTTTCTAGTTGTCCAGCTTGGTGAGCACATCACTATCTGCTCTTTGTGCTTGTGTGCAACTGCGCAGCTGACCACACTGGATTCATGTTCTAGACCCGTTCCTGTCTGGAGCAGACAGAAGATATTGGATCTCCTAAGCCTGCGGGAAGAAGAGGCTGTGCAGGCACAGCTTCAAACCAGCTGTAGAAACACGGACATCTATGAGCAGATTGCTCAGGGGATTCAGGAGAAGGGGTACAACAGGGACCAGTAGCAGTGCCATGTGAAAGCCAAGGAATTGCAGCAGGCACACCAGAAAGCCAGGGAGGTCAAAAATCGATCTGGTGCCAAGCTGCAGACAGCCACTTTTACAAAGAGATGCATTCCATACTTGGAGGCCTTGGCTACACGGGCAATTCACAGCGCTGCACTTGCTGCGCTCAGGGGTGTGAAAAAACACCCTCCCCCCCCCCGAGCGCAGCGAGTGCAGCGCTGTAAAGCGCCAGTGTAATCAGCGCCTGCAGCACTGCACACTCGCTCGCAGCGCTGCAAGCTATTCCCCTCGGAGAGGTGGAGTACTTGCAGCGCTGCGAGAGAGCTCTCGTAGTGCTGGCGGCGCGACTACACTCGCTGTGAATCTGCGAGTGTAGCCAAGGCCTTGGAGAAGAGCCCACCACCACAGCACACACCACAGTCAGTACCTCTAGGGAGCCCAGGTTACAGGCCCCTGCTGTAAACAGTGAGAACAAGGGGGTGGATGAGGAAGAGGAATATGGGGGACAGGCGACCGGAGCCAGGCTGTAAGCTAGGACATATTTTTTTGACTCCACCACAGCCTGTCTCTGCAGTCAAGCACGGGTGAGCACCAATGCAGGGGGAAGGAATCGTGAGTAGGTGCGGAACTAAATTTCCCATTACACTGATGGCACCCTCAACTTAGCAGGACTCAGCCGTTGACTTTTCATTAATTTATTTGTACTAAAAGAGGTAGTGATATAACACAGAGGTTGAGTTGCTAGAGGCTTTTCATTGCCCTCTGAGTTAGGCGGGCACAGGGGAATGCGGAGTAGTTTGTTTATGTAAATAGGGATGTCCCTTGAAGCCTTCTGAGAGATCTTGATGAAAGGTACTCTGCAATCCTCTCCAAACAGTTTCTAGGGATTGCAGCCTTATGTCTTCCTTTGCAATAGGACACTTTCCCACACCAGTCATTGATAACTTCAACAGACACCACTGCTGTAAACTGGCTAACGGCACAAGGGAAAAAGCAACTTTGGGAACCCAGCAGCAGCTGTGCTCTTTCTGTATCAGCTAACACCACCATCACATGTAGAAAATGGTGCCAGTATTCAGGGCCAGTGCCCTATACTCACTTTCATGCAAGCAAGCAATTCCCTCATCGTTTCCCTCACCCCTGGCAGGTCATACTCATCCTGGCTTGAGCTGAGAGGGGCATCAGACACAAGCACTCCAAAGCAGAAGTGTCAATAAGGATGTCTTGTTTAACATTTTAGGGGAGCAAGGAAAGGGGGAAGTGCTGAATCTCAAGTTTTGTTTTCTGTTCCTACTATATTGAGAATGGTACTGGTATGTTTTATCTGTTGCTGCAGCCATTGCACCCTTAAGGGGTACCCCCTCCACTGCAGCAGAACAACTGACCCAAATAAGGAAGAGAAAAAAAAGAGATTATGTAGGAGGACATCTTCTGCAAGATCTTGAAAGCCAGTGCTCCATCAGACCTTGAACAGCGGGCCTGGAGGGTGAATATGGCAGACTGCATGGAGAAGGAAAGAACAGACAGGAGAAAGGGGCAGGAAAGGGGAAGGGAGATGCACCAGGACAGAATGAGCTTCTCCATCAGCAAACTCAGATGCTGCAGACTCTTGTGGACTTCCAGGTTCAACAATCCTGAGCTTGACTCCCATTGCAGTCTGTGGAAAACTGCAGCACAGCACCTCCCTACACCTCGCTCAGCATTCCACATGGCTCAGGGTCTGCACACCTACCCCACCACTCCACACTGGGGAAAAGCATGGATAACCACAACTTCACATACACGACCTGTGAGAGCCACAATTGATATATGTGTAGCTACAATGGACATCAAAGTTCATTCCTATTTGTTTATTGACGTTCCCCCAAAAAATTAAGTTAAAATGTGTTTAAAGTTCTTCAGATTTTTTTTAGCTGTTTTTGTAAATGAATAAAATTTGAAAGTTATTCATCTTTATTGGTTTAAAACACATGGTGCATAATGCCTGCTGGCTGTGAGTAGTGGTCTTGTACACTCACAACCAGTCCTAAACAGCGCAATCATCAAATGTACAGCAAGCACCCCCACAGTAATGGGTGCACAATCAGTGATATATGCACAGCTGTGCAGCAGCACCACACAATTTCTAATAGGTGCCTGAACTACAACCTAGGTTGAGCAAAGTACACCACAGCACATTAATAGCAAGTCACAGTAAAGTGCTCTTTCAAAGCCTCTCTAAGCCATATAGCTCCTCACTGAGTTTGTCTGATAGCCCTTGCGTCTGGCTGTTCAAACTCAGCAGACAGCCGTTCCTCCTCTGCCCTGACCACAACTTTTCTCCCTTTGCTTCACAAATATTATGTAGGACACAACAGGCAGCTATACCCAGTCGGATATTTTTCACACTGAGATCCAATCTGGTGAGTAAACAACGCTAGAAACCTTTCAAAAGCATGTTCAACTATCATTTTACTCCTGGGGGAAGTCTGCACCACTGAGCACACGCAGAGAGGCACTGCAGTTACACCTTTCACTCACCAGGGGCTGTGGTGCCAGAAATGAGGACGGCCAGCTCACCCGCTTAGCAGTCAGCAGCTGATAGGGAGGAGGAGAGGCTGCGTTCCTCAGAGCCCTGCCCCTGGGGCCAAGTGAGAAGGCATTGGATGAGGCAGGGGACAGACTGGGGCAGGGACTGAATGGGAATGGGGGGAACAAGGACATATGGGGTGGGGGGTGCCAGGGCACATGGGGACAGGGGCAGATGTGCCTGACTGAATGGAAGAGGCTAGGGTCAGCCAGAGTCTGCATAGGGGAGGCTCTCTAACAATCCCCCCCCCCCCCCCAAAACAACAACAACAACAAACAAAAACCCTGTCCCATACTTGTCCCACCCACATTCAATAACCCTTCAGGTTCACTCACAGCTCTTTCCCAGTAATTATTTTCCTCTCCCTCAACTCCTACATTACCCCAGACTCCCCCAAGCCTTTGCATTGCTTCTGAGGGGTGCGGGAAATACATTTCTGTGTTGTAGTTTAAATAAATTATTACTCAAAGTTCTGTATTAATATGCATAGTAAAGAATCTATTTGTTGAAAAATATTTCCTGAATCTTTTTTGTTGTCTGTATTGTTACAGGCATATTTGCTGATTGGTATTTTGAAATAAATTACCAAAATAATTGAACCTGGCATGATTATATTGTTATTTTGACAAAATATGCTGAATTTTAAAATACTGTGCACAGGTAGTTGAATGTTTCCTTGCTGCTGTCGAGGTGGCCAATGTACAGCTTCATGAGCAAGTGGAGTAAGCGGTAGGTTGGATCCCACAGGATCACTACTGGCATTTCAACAATGCCAATAGTAATGTGCTGGTCAGGAAAGAAGATCCCTGCTTGTAGCTTTCTGAACTGTCCTGTGTTCTCAAAGATGTGAGCATCATCCACCTTTCCCTAATGAGCCAATATTGGTGTCAGTGAAGCATCCCCAGTGAGCCACCAGAAAAAGAGACAGTTACCTTTTTCTATAACTGGTGTTCTTCAAGATGTGTTGCTCATGTCCATTCAACTTAGGCGTATGTGTGCTCGCCAGATGCAGATGCACCAGTGCTGGAAGTTTTTCCCTTAGCAGTAACTGTAGGGGACCGAAGAATGCATCCGAAGAAGTGGGCTGTAGCCCACGAAAGCTTATGCTCTAATAAATTTGTTAGTCTCTAAGGTGCCACAAGTACTCCTGTTCTTTTTGCGGATACAGACTAACACGGCTGCTACTCTGAAACCTGTAGGGGACCAGTTCTGGCACCCCCAGGAATGGTGCGCGTATACCACGGCATAGAGGGTGCAGACAGCCCCCTCCATCTTCAGTTCCTTCTTGCCAGAAACTCCGACAGTGGGGAAGGGGGGCGGGTTGTGGAATGGACACAAGCAACACATCTCGAAGAACACCAGTTATGGAAAGAGGTAACTGTCTTTTCTTTTTCGAGTGATTGCTCATGTCCATTCAACTTAGGGGACTCCCAGCAGTACCCTGGAGATGGGTAGGAGTTCACGGACATGTAGATTGTGATACAGCTCTGCCGAACCTTGCATCGTCCCTGGCCTGCTGCGTGATGCCATAGTAGGCTGTGAACGTGTGTACCGACGACCACGTCGCAGCTTTACAGATGTCCTGGATCGGAACGTGTTCCAGGAATGCCACTGAAGATGCCTGTGTTCTGGTCGAGTGGGCTCTGACAATTGGCAGCGGAGGGACTCCCACTAACTCGTAGCAGGTTTGAATGCAAGAGGTGATCCAGTCAGAAATCCTTTGTGTGGACACTGGGAGGCCCTTTATCCTGTCAGCTGTAGAGATGAAAAGGTGAGCTGACTTACAGAAAGTTTTTGTCCGATCTAGGGTAGAAAGCCAGAGCCCTTCTTATGTTCAAAGCATGAAGGCGCCTCTCTTCACTAGTCTCATGGGGCTTAGGGCAGAAAACTGGAAGAAAGATGTCCTGGCTCATGTGGAAAGCAGACACCACCTTGGGAAGGAAGGCCGGGTGGTGCCAGAGCTGGACCTTGTCCTTATAGAAGACCGTGTATGGCGGTTCTGAGGTCAGGGCTCGCAGCTCGGAGACTCGACTCGCCAATCTCACCGCCACCAGGAAAGCTACCTTCCATGGTAAGTGAAAGGGAGCACGAGGCCAAAGGTTCAAAGGGCAGACCCATGAGCCTGGACAGAACCAAGTTGAGATTCCACTGAGGAGCCGGGGACCAGACTTGAGGAAAGAGCCTCTCGAGGCCCCTAAGGAACCTGACAGTCATGTCATGGGAGAACACCGTCTGCCCCTGGATTGGCGGATGAAAGGCTGAAATGGCTGCCAGGTGCACCTTGATAGAGGAGTGCGCCAGGCCCTGGTTCCTTAAATGAAGCAGGTAGTCCAAGATAGACTGCACCGAAGAATGCAAAGGGGAGATGCCCCGTTTGGCCACCCAGCGGGAGAACCTCGTCCACTTTGCCAGACAGGCTGCCTAGTTGAGGGCTTTCTAGTCGTGAGGAGGACCTTCTGGACCCAGTCTGAACAGGCCCGTTTATCCGGGTTCAGCCACGCAACATCCACGCTGTGAAGTGGAGGGACGCGAGGTTGCAGTGCAAGAGTCGGCCGTGATCCTGCGACAGCACGTCAGTGGCCAGGGAGGGATCGCTGACAAGCTTGATAGCATCCCAAACCAGTGCTGGCGAGGCCACGCCAGGGCGATCGTGATAACCTGCGCCTTGTCCCTCTTGATTTTCGCTAGGACCTTGCTGATGAGTGGAAGTGGAGGGAACACACACATCAGGCTTCCTGTCCACGGCAGGAGGAAGGCATCGGAGAGGGAACCCTTGCCCAGACCCCATCTGGAGCAAAACCTGTGGTACCTCCTGTTCTGCCTGGAGGCAAACTAATCCACTTGGGGAGTTCCCCACCTCTGGAAGACCATGTCAGATACCTCTGGGTGGAGCACCCACTCATGGTGAGAGGAGAAGTCTGCTAGCATGTTCCTGGCCTCCAGAAGGTGACACGCTTCTAGATGGATTCCGTGGTCGATGCTGAAATCCCAGAGACTGAGTGCCTCTTGGCAAAGGGCAGAGGATCGCACTCCACCTTGCCTGTTGATGTAGAACATTGAGGCTGTGTTGTCTGTGAGGACTCTGATCACTCTGCCCCAGAGATGAGGTAGGATGACCGCGCATGCTCTGCGCACCACCCTGAGCTCTTTGACTTTTATGTGTAGCATTGACGCCTCTGGGGACCACATACCTTGGGTCTAGAGGATGCCGAGGTGCGCCCCCCCATCCGAGGCATCCAAAACCAACTCAACTGAATGAGGAGTGCTGACGAAGGGAAATCCTTCCAGGATTTTCCCAGGTTTGGTCCACCATCACAGCGAGGTAAGTACTGTCATGGGGATGGTGACGACCGTCTCCAGATGGTCCTTGGACTAAGAGTAGACCGTCGCTAGCCATTGTTGCAGGGGTCAAATCCAGAGTCTGGCATGGCACACCACATATATACATGTTACCATGTGGAACTAGTATGTATAGGCAAACCCTGCCCATGGTCAGGTGAAAGGCAGAGACTTCCACAATGAGATCCGTCAGTATCCTGAATCTCTCAAGCTGCAGGAACACCCAGCTGCAGGTTGAGTTGAGCACCGCTCCAATGAACTCTATCCTCTGTACTGGAACTAACGTGGATTTTTTGTAATTCACCAACAGGCCGAGGCGACTGCACGCGGCTAGCAGCACCGCAACATCCCCTTGGACCTGGAGTTGCCCTTGACAAGCCAGTCATTGAAGTACGGGTAGATCTGGATACCCCAACATCTGAGATAAACCACCAACAACAACAACATGCACTTGGTAAATACCCATGGTGCTGTCGCTAGGCCAAATGGGAGGACCACAAACTGTTAATGGTAGGGACCTACCATGAACCACAGGAATCGTCTGTGTCCCTTGAAGATGGTGATGTGGAAGTACACATCTTTCAGATCGAGGGCACCGTACCAGTCTCCCGGATCCAGGGAGGGTATGATGGAAGCCAGGGAGTCCATACGGAACTTCAGTTTCGCTAAGTAGCAGTTCAAGCCCTGCAAATCTAGTATGGGCTGCAGACCGCCCTTGGCTTTGGGGATTCAAAAAGTATCGGGAATAGGACCCCTTGTTCCTGTATTCCACAGGAACTACCTCCACCACACCCAGCTGTAGTAGACCCTCTACCTCCTGTACAAGAAGATTCTCATGAGAGGAGTCCCTGAAGAGGGATGGGGAGGAGGGGTGGGAAGGGAGGGTAGAAAGTAACTGAAGGGTGTAACCTTCCACCACCATATTGAGGACCCATTGGTCCGATGTTATAGATGCCCACGCAGGGGGAAGGAAGAAAGGCAGTTGGCAAACAGAGGGGAGAAAGGATCCAGGGAACAGTCCAGTAGGTTGCCCTCAGGCGTACCCTCAAAATCGGAGCTTACCCGTCTGCTTACTGCAGGTTGAGCCCGCCTGGGATGTAGATGGGGTTTGGTGTCCAGGGTGCTTCCGGGAGCCCCTGGATCTTTTGTGGGGAGGCTCCTGTCGAGGGTGGCTCCCCTGGCTCTGAGGCTGCTGCGGCTTAAACTACTTGCGGGCAGGGCCAGGGATATACAGGCCCAGTGTTTTTAGGATTGTATGGGAATCTTTCAGGCCATGGAACTTAATGTCTGTCTGTTCTGCGAACAGGGCGTGCCCATCGAAAGGGAGGTCTTGCATTGACTGCTGAGCCTCTGAGGAAAGACCAGAGAGGAGCAGCCACGAAGTCCTGAGCAACAAGATTGCCGATGCCAGGGTACTGGCGGCGGTGTCCACTCCGTCCGATGCCACCTGGAGGGCTGCTCAGGCTGCAGTCGAGCTCTCATCCAGGATAGCCCGGAACTCCTTCCTAGAAGCCTCAGGAAGAGCATTCTCAAACTTGGTCATGGCCTGCCACATATTAAAATCATAGCGGCCTAGTAAGGCCTGATGGTTGGCCACCTGCAACTGTAGACTGGAGGATGAATAAACTTTACACTCAAACAAGTCCAGTCTCCTTGAGTCTTTATTCTTAGGGGTAGCCCCCACTTGAACTTGTTTCTCCCTGTGGTTGACCACCTCTACCACTAGGTAATTGGGAATAGAGTGGGTATAAAGGTACTCGTGGCCCTTATATGACACAAAGTACTTGCGTCTTGGAGATCGGAGGCAAGGAAGAGGGGGGTTTGCCAGAGGACATTTGTAATTTTAGCGACCAGTCATGTAGGGGCAAAGCTACGCTGGCTGGGGCCATGGGGCAGAGAACATTCAAGAGAGTGTGCAGGTTCCTCTAACTCCTCCATCTGCAGACCCAGGTTGGCAGCAAGCCTCTTCAACAGCTCCTGATACATCTTAGCATCATCCTGGGGCACTGGCAGAGGGGGCCCTATTATGGCCTTGTCTGGCGATGATGATGAGGAAGCTGGTACCCAGGGGTCCTCTGCAACCATAGGTGGTCTGGTGGCATTCTCGCCCACTTCCTCCTGTGCCTGCAAGGTGCCTGCAGCTGAGGCCTCTTGGGCTGGAGTGGGGCGGGAGAGGGTGGTAGTCAGTCTCTCTGAAGCTCCGGATACCGAGCGGACAGCCTGAGAGGGCTGAGTGAAACCCTATGGGTACCACTGTGCTGGCCACGGAGTTGGAGACCACGGAGTCTGGCTGCAGTGCCACTGACGTAGTCCGCACCATAGGTCCCGGAACCTGTCCTCCCGCTAGGGAACCTTGCTCAGAACCTGAGCAGTCGTTCTCCAATGACCAAGACAGGGCTGATTGGTGGCTCTGTCCCAATCAGTACTGGTCATCCCTCCCAGAGTTGGATCTGGCTGACTTCAGTGAGTGTCTGGATTGGGGCCTCGGCAACCAGCAGCGCTCAGCGGATCCACAACAGTCCCGGGCTTGCAATCTACGCCTCACATTTAATGAGCAGTACCAGGATGTGGAGTGGGAATGGCTACTACAGTAGGCTTGGCGTTGTGACGATGTAGCCGGACACAGGGACGCCGCTCTAGGGGATCGGCGACAGTCCGGGGTATCGTTGGTCCCTCGATCTGTCCCTGGAGAGGTACCGGTGCCGTGGAGATTCTGGGTGCCAACTCTGAAACTCCTGCCAGAGGGCACATGCCTCCAGAGGTCTGCACCCGGTTATGGGCGAGCCGCACCTCGAGCCTCTCTGCCCTTCTCCTGGGTCCAGAGACCGAATGGGGCCATGAAGCTTCTGCCTATCATGGTCAGAAGCGTGTCAGCGTTGAGAGGGCGACCGTTGGTGGATGTCCCCCATGAGGGGGGAGCGCTGCCGGGAAGGTGGAAACTGTGGTGGTCCCAACACAGGTTTACCCTGGGCCTGGGACCCTGCAGGGACCGGAGAGGGCAGCACCGGGAAGGACAATGTCTTGCACTGCTTGGAGGGCCTCCAGCATGGACACCTGGAGCTGACGAGGACCTCTGCCGCTATCTGGGGTAGCCGGCAGGGAGTGGGCTGCGCTACACCGCTCAACCTGAGCTGGGGCCTGGGATCCTGAAGGGGGTGAAGAGGTGCCCAAGACAGAGGCTTGGTCCACCTCAGACTTGTCCTTTCCCTTGCGGGAAGCTGGAGACCTTCCTCACCTCGTCTTCCTGGGCTTCTTGGCTGGAGCCACGGAAAGAGACCAGTGCCGGCTCATAGACGGTACTGGCGGGGCACTGAGCACCGAGATCATGGTGCTCAGCACCGGATTGGAGCGCTGCTCTGGCATTGGGGTAAGGGCAGACTCCATCAGTAGCACCTTCAAGCAAATGTCACACTTCTTCGTCCTGGACTTGAAGGACTTGCAGATTTTGCACTTATCACTAATGTGACCTTCACCCAAGCACCGCAAACCACTACAATGTAGATAGCTAATGGGCATGGGCCTTTTGCAGCGATTGCAGGGTTTAAAGCCTGGGGTCTGGGATATGCCCCATCCTGAGGCGAAGTCCTTTAGGGACCTACTACATCTCCAACTTAACAAATAGGTTGAACTAAACTAGAGGGACACTATATACAGTGATATTTGCAAGAGGCAAAAGAGTTCGAACGAATGAAAAGCAACAGCTCTAGCTGAAGCAGCACCAGTTTCATGCACCATCACTGGCAGCAAGAAGGAACTGAGGGTGGATGGAGCCGGCGCTGCCCTATATGCTGCCCTATATACGCGTGCCACTGCAGGGGGCGCCAGAACCGGTCCCCTATGGATACTGCTGAGGGAAAAACTTGCGGCACCAGTGCATGTGGCGAGCACACACACCTAAGCTGAATGGACATGTGCAATCACTCGAGGAAGAACTTGCATGACCATAGAAAAGTAGCCACTTCTGTTGATGTTCTCTGTGGCAAGGTGCTCAGGGGCCAAAATAGCAATGTGCATGCCATCTATTCCTCCACCACAGTTCGGGAACCCCAGTGAGCCCCACACCACAAGAAGGATGTGGAAAAATTAGAAAGAGTCCAGCAGAAGGCAACAAAAATAATTAGGGGGCTGGAGCACATGACTTATGAGGAGAGGCTGAGGGAACTGGGAATGTTTAGTCTGCAGAAGAGAAGAATGAGGGGGGATTTGATAGCTGCTTTCAACTACCTGAAAGGGGGTTCCAAAGAGGATGTATCTAGACTGTTCTCAGTGGCACCAGACGACAGAACAAGGAGCAATGGTCTCAAGTTGCAGTGGAGGGAGGTTTAGGTTGGATATTAGGAAAAACTTTTTCACTAGGAAGGTGGTGAAGCACTGGAATGGGTTACCTAGGGAGGTGGTGGAATCTTCTTCCTTAAAGGTTTTTAAGGTCAGGCTTGACAAAGCCCTGGCTGGGATGATTTAGTTGGGGGTTGGTCCTGCTTTGAGCAGGGGGTTGAACTAGATGACCTCCCAAGGTCCCTTCCAACCCTGATATTCTATGATTCTATGATTGCTGCAAAGCCATCCACTATGTTCTACACATTACCAAGAGTCACAGTCCTGAATAGCAGGAGACTATTAATAATCCTGCACATCTGTATAACATAGGCCCCCACACTGGATTTTCCCACTCCAAATGACTTCACACTGCCCGGTAGCAATCCAACATTGCAAGTTTCCATAGTGTGATCGCCACTAGCTTCTCCACTGTCAGTGTAGCTTAATGTGGTGTCCCTGCATTGGAGGGCTTGGGCGAGCTTGGCACACAGATCCAGCAATGTGGTCTTGCACATCTGAAAATTCTGCAGCCATTTCTTGTCCTCTCAAGCCTGCATTACAAAGTGATTCCAACAGTCAGTGCTCATTTCTTGAGCCCAGACACAGTGCTCCATCTGCAGCTCCTTAATGAACACACCAACAGCCACCTCAAATTGTTTCTCACTATGTTCCACAGCAAACTGACCACCAGGAAATCATCATGTTCCTCGCAGTTCTTCTGGCTTTGCAAATACTCTAGAGGACAGTGCATCCTGTGCTTGCAATGCTCATGACAGTGCTGCAGAGCTGTGCAGGCTTCATGTCGCTGCCTGCCATCTCTGACAGAAGCATGCACAGGTTCGTGGGAAATTGAAAACAGGGATGAAAACTATGGGATAGATATAGTATTATGGGATGAAGACACTTCATTATGGGAGGTTGACCCTTGCTCCTAGTCTCCTCTGTATGACTCATTTTTGCCCCACTATGAGTTGCCAAAACTACCTATAAGACAGTGTGCTGAATGGTGACGGGTTGCACACTGGGATACCTACCCATGGTGAACCACACTGTACATCAATAGGCACTCCTAGTGAGTATGTGCAGTACCGACGCAAGGAACCAAGCATGCACACAGGCAAGTGATGCACTTACCACAGCAACTGTTTGCTGACATCTTGCATTGGCAAAATTTGTTGGGTACGACTTTCCTACTTGACCTATGAAAACCTCTCACAGAGCCACCAACACCAGCCCTTCTCACACAACTTCCAGTCCAACATCTTCATGTCCACAAGTTACCAGCTCCTTTGCAACTTCTCCAATCTGTATGGCCAAGGATGGCATGCTGAGGATTAGGAGAAAAAGCCTAAACTGCCAGTTTGCCTTTGAGCCACCTCACACTAGCACATGATTATCACAGCTTGTTCACTGGATAAGTTGGAAGCTGTGTCCTTTCTAAGTATAATCAGTCATTCTGTCAGCAATATTCTTCAGAAGTGTGTACTAATATTGTAGTTACACAGATTCCAGCTGCCTACATTGGATGTGCATTTTGATCTGCCACAAGAGACTCCAGCCTATCTGCTCCTGATATAACAGATACTCTACACAGCAGCCACTTCAAGATTGAATCACTGATCCCAATAAGCAGTTCATTCAGTATAGTGGTAAATATCAGGTCATATTTCAGACACATACCTGTTACATCTTGTAAACACAAGACAATAATACTGCCTAATTTCTCATATTATCTATCCATGCATTTATATCACGCATCATAGTGATATCCTTCATAGGCCCTTCAGGTCCATTTGTAGTCCATCTGAACTAGACGACACATACGATAGTTACAGAAAACATTCAACTCCAAGGCTGTGCTGTCAGACAAATCAAGGAACAAATATCCAGGAACAAACCCCTTGTTAGAAATCTGTACATTTTGCTTAGACCTTCCAATATTGTTAACATACCATATTTGTGTTGTATGTGCTCTTCTGCTCTCTACTGGATCTTAAAAATGTTAAGACTACCCAGTTTGTAATACTTTTGCCCTCTGGTGGCTGGAAGTGTTATGACAACAAATGGAGACTTTACCTCATGAGTTTGACCTGTGCATTAATAAAACACACATTTACAGATTTTTACCTCCTCAAAGCACTGTACAGATTAACAACTGTTAATCCCCCTACCTCTGAGAGGTTCTTCCTATTTTTATAGATAGGGAAAGAGGTTAAATTATTTGGGCAAGGTCACAGAATGGGTCATTGACAGTCTGTAAAAAAGGTCAAGAGTTCTTATTTACAGTCCCATGGTTAATCCCCCACATAATGTTAGCCCTCTCAATTATGGAAAGACTGTCTGCATAATAAAGGTTGTAACAAGGTTTCTATGATAAGACACATTTTCACAAGCACCAACACTCCTCAAAAAAAAGTCCCAGACAATCAACTTTTCATATGTGGTTTGTGACCAGGGAAATTTATGGCAAAAACGGAGGTGAACTGTACAAGCAGTTTGAGATACAGATCTTAGAAAAAATAGATATAATTCACTATTGGAAGAGACTAAACCATTTTTGGCAAGTCATTTCTCAAAAATGACTCCAAACCAAGTTTGTTTCATTCAATAGCTCTTGGTGAGAGCTGTTGCACAGTCCTAGAGAAGTTGAGAAGTTTATTTTTGGAGCTATTCCCCTCAGAAATAGGATCTCATGAATATTATCAGCCGTTGACTGGCTTTATGAAGTTTGTCAAAGCTAGTAATGTTCTCCTCCCACACTCTGTAAGGGCTTGGCACGCTTTGCAGTATTCAAAGATCCAGGAGAACTTCTGTAGATATTATGAGATGAACAGACATTCCTATAATACTCTGAAGCCCCACTCATTCCCAAGGAATCTTGAATGGAAAACATTGCTTGTAGACTTTTGAAATTTGCAAAGCTTTCAGCCCCAACACCCACAGCTTTTACAAAATATGTATATGCCATCACCTTTCACTGGGTTTATAAGCAGGGCTGCCTCAAGTAGGTCTGGGACACCTGGCCGCCAAGTCTGAAGTTCACTGTGAGACCTCCTCCACCATACCTGTCCCAAACTCTTATCTCCTCCCATATGACAGCAGAGATTCAGACCTACAGAGTCAGGAAGAGGGAATGTGTCCAGAACAGTGTTCTTGTGGAGAATGTGAGTGACAGTAAAGGGGGATATGTAAAATACTTAAATTTATTACTGACATGGAGTATATCATTGGTCCAGCAGAATTTTGAAAGTTAATGGAAAAGGTCCTAATGCAAGGACTGAGTATCAGGAGTCAGATGCGAGTGGAAATAAACTTTCAAGCACTGCTAAACTTTGCTGATTTTGTTTCTCCTCCTCCCCCACTTACTTTATCTTTATGTCACTGTTTTCGCCTGTCCCTCTCTTAAAAACACCTACTAGTCCCTGCTTCACTTCCCTGCCTCAAACCCACTGATCTATGCTATAAAGTTTATTGGTTCACACACTGCCTTCACATCAACTTAAGAAATGAACTGACAGAAGTTCCAGCTCTCATACTACCAGTGGTTCAGGGGAAGGAATGAGGTCTACTCCAGAGGCAGCTGCTTCTGAGTGGGGGTCCGGGGGTTGCAAAGAAGGATGGCATGAATATTTACTAGATATGAACACTTCTTATTTTCAGGAATTTGCATCCACAGATTTCAATACAGCCTAGCTTGGTGTGGGGGGAGACACTGACACCAACTCTCCCACTGCAGATGCAGTGGAAGTGAGGAACAGAAATACCATAGTTTCCTGCTCTTGGTGGTAGCAGAATGCTGTAGATCACATTCCAGCAGGAGCTAGTACAATGTAGTCCACGTGGTATTGCAACTACATTCTACATCCCTGAGCTCCAGAACTTCCATTACACTTGAAATGCTGCAGCTGTGCCGCTGTAACACTTCAGCGTAAGACACTACCTATGCCAACGAGAGGGGTTCACCCTTGGTGTAGGTAATCTCCCTCCCCCTCAGGAGGCGATGGCTGTGTCAACAGAAAAATTCTTCCATCAATCTAGCACTGTTTACACTGAGGGTTAGGTCAGTTTAACTACACTGCTTAGGGATGTGGATTTTTCCACACCCCTGAGCAACATAGCTGGGTAAACCTAATTTTTTAGTGTAGACCAGGCTTAAACTTTATTGCCTAGAGTGCAGTGTGCCTCCCCAGAACTCATGACATTTGGCTCCGCAATTACAGAAATACAGTGGATGCTGGGGCATAAATACAGCTGGCATCCTGAGAATGCAGGAGAATGAATGGAGTGGCACTTAGGTTACTAGGTCATGCCCCCCCTTTTGCTATGGTAACAGCTATTTCTTTCCTTTCCTTTGACAGGAAGAAAGGAGTAAACAGCATCCATTTCTCCTTCTTCCTGCCCCTACTAGAGGGTAATTAGTGAAAACAGCCTCTTCCCGCTGCATATGGTATTTGTATCCAATATTTACTGATTACTGAGAAGTGGTCAGCTAAACTACTGCTATCAGTAGTATACCTATACCTATACAATCTTTATATACAGTCTGCAACGCAATTTAAAGGATTAGAATTGCCCAGGAATTCAGCATTCTTAATTCATTCCACTAAAGATACATCTCTCAGTTGGGACAGTACCAGACTAAGGAAGAGATTACAGAATTCCACCTTCGCTCCATCTGAGCACTGATCACCAAGAGATCTATAACAGGACAGAACACACAACTGTTGTCTGGCTGTCTCCTAACAGAAATTCAAGATGTTCACCCAAGCCTCTCAGATTCCCTGAGGAATCCCCTCATGGAAACTAATGCCTTGGGAACAAAGGGAAAACTACAAGTCTTTTTGCAGATTAAACACCTTTTGTTAACTGGAAATGGGCAAAGAGGAAAGGGAATTAGTCACAGATTAGTTGAAATTAAAATCTCTGATCAGTGATTGAAACTAGAGGAGTGGTATGTCACAGTTATCTCCTCTGCCTCAGAGAGTGCCAAACACACCTGCATTGCAGAAAAGTTTTACATTTGCTTTTTAACACTTAATATAGGGGTTTGGGTAGGGGCTTTATTCACTTTGTGCTGGCAGCCTCTGCAGTCCTGGAGCTGGGGGCAGGGGAGGAGGTGGAAGGTGGCAGGGAATCTAAATCCAGCTGCTAAAATCCTTTTCTATGCACTGGCCATCTCTCTCTCCTTAATTTCTGTAACCTTCTCCCATCTGGCTCCTTGCCTCTCAACTCTTCCTCACCCCGTCTGTCCAAAATGTCACTGCTAAACTCATCCTCCTCTCCTCTCACTCAGATCATATCACTCCCCTCTTTGAACCCATCCACTGGCTTTCCTCTCAGCATGTTATATTAAAGATCCTGGTCTTCATCTACAAGGCTCTATTATAATCTTGCTCCTACCTAACTGTTCCCACTACTCATTCTGATCAATGTAACACTCTTATTTTCTTCATCCCATGTCCCAACTTTTGTTTGTTGCCTTCTATCATACTGCGTACTATGCTTGGAAAACTCTTCTTGCCCTCATCCATCAATCATCATCTTCCCACGCCTTCAAACCCACACCTTCAAGCAATCCCCCCAGCACCACTGCTCTTCATCCATAGTCTCCCTGCATACTTTTCCTCTCCTGAATGTTGTCCTGTGCTTTGTGTTTAGGTTGTAAGCTCTTTGGGATAGAGAATATGGCTCATCTGTTTGTTAAAAGTATCAAGTACATTTATAGCACAATAAAAATGTTTAAAATAAAATTGTAGTAGATATTCACGGAAAAGCTACATCTCAGACCTCCTTCAAACGTTAAGTTACCTTGTGCCTAAATCATTTCCTGTGAAAGACAGGGGGTCTCCCCTACTCCCCAAAATATGCCACACCCTCCCACTCCAAGGCCAAAGGGCTTCCATGAAATCCAAGCCTTTACATTTCTCACTAAAAAGTCCCATCTCCTGATTACAAGAGCCCTCCATGCACATACAGTAATGAATTAGAACCTTAAAAGAAGACTGAAGCCATCCCCAGCAACTAAACACTGGTGAAACACTCTATACTAGGGGTTCTCAACTGGGGGTCGTGACCACTCAGGGGGTCGTGAGATTATTACACGGGGAGTCACGAGCAGTCAGTCTCCACCCCCAAACCCTGCTTCGGCTCCGGGCTTTAATAATAGTGTTAAATGTAAAGTGTTTTTAATGTATAAGGGGCGGGGGGTGTCACACTCAGAGGCTTGCTGTGTGAAAGGGGTCACCAATACAAAAGTCTGAGAACCACTGCGCTATAAATTGTACTAATACCGTACAGCTCTGTAAGCATGGCTATGGGTCTTCTGGGGTGGCAGAGCACAGGAGCCATCAGGAAACATCTGAGTCCGGATGACTGCCGAGAAATGTGAAGAGAAGACCAGAGAGATTCAATATACAAACAGAAAAGGCAAACAGGGCAGAGACCGCTAACCTTCCCGCAAGCTGTGGTATGAATCCTGACAAGTGTTTAAACAGCTCTTCCCCTGCTTCGACACAGTCTCTGCGAGTGGCACAATCCCGACATAGGCAGGCTGGAGAGTCTTGGCTTTATCCAACATGCTGGAGGACGTCCCAGGATCAGAAGGCAGATGCAGTAACAAAGAAGATGTCCCTTAGGCCAGAGGAAGGGCTGTTTAATCCTCAGAGAAGGCCCCAGTCACAATCTGTCAATGCACTGAGAAGGCTGCTTAATGATAGACTCCGAGGCTGAGCTTGCACAGGGACAGCTAGACAATGGAGGCAGTGACAAATCCTGATTAGAATCAACAAGTCCCGGCAAAAAAAAAAAAAATTTCCTTCCTGTCAGCACCAGGCTCGGACATAGAAACCTCCCTGCTTCAACAGGCAGAGTGTGCACGCAGGGGGATGGATCTCAATTTGCAGTCTGCATAACAGAGGGGTGGGCTTCTTCGTGAAACCACTTGCAGTGACAGCCAACCTCATTCACCCAAAATAGTACACAGTTGGTTTCTCTACTCAGACCCCTAACACTTGCCAGACAAGCAACATCACGTGACCTTGTCCCATTCCTCTCCTCTCCCTTCTCTCTCCCCTCCCCCACCACCCCCACCCCCACTATAAGCACAAAACTAGGAGACAAGGCTCTGGGAAAGGATCCTCTATTTAGGCCCAGAAAACATGAATTCAGACAGTGAGAGTGCAGGCTTCCAAACACACACTGCCCCCATTAATATACCTGCACCCTGACCTGGAAGAACCACCTCTTAGCAGATGGTGATTGGCAGAGTTCAGTCTATGGCTCCTCTACTGGGAGTGAAAGAGAGGCTTGGAATTAGTGCCAATTTGGTGGTGGGGTTGTAATGTGGACATTTGTAACACAAATCATCAAATGGCTGTCTGATGGTTAAAGACCTTTGGTCACTACATACCAGTGCATGACGAACTGGCAACATGCAGAGGAAGACCCTGGATGGCTCAGGTGACTGGGGTATGCAATGCCCACCCTCAATGCTTTTTACCGTTGGCAGAGAATGCCTGTCAAGACAGATGGGACTGCGGGTGGGGAAGGCAAAGACACTCCAATGACTAAAATGGGTTGATTGATACACTCACACCAACTACAAGGATATTCCAATATCTTTCCAAATAGAAATATGTCACTAGTAATAGCTGTTATCCTAAAGGGCTGAGGTACTGTATCGACAGCCATATAAGTGCTGCAAAAGGGTGAATAACCACTTCTAATCACCTGAAGGCTAATTAAATGCAAGGCTGGAACAGTTTAGTCTAAGCTTTCCATCTCCCAAAATCAAAACAAGAATTTCTCACCTCCAGGTAGTCTGGGGGTCATCCTATCACTGTGCTGAGCAAATGGAGTAAAAACCACAAGGAAAAAAATCCATGTAATATTAAAACTAAATTCACTTAACAGCATGAGAAACACTAAAGAAAAAAAAATTAAGGTATGCCTGCATTAATGACCAAGGAACTTAATTATTTTTTTTTAAATTGGTCACAATTCTCACTGATCTCAGCTTGACTTTCAGACACATTCAAGCAAATGATGCTCTATGCTGGCAGAAATAGTTTTGCATAGAAGCAGAATCACAACTAAATCGACAGGAATAATGGAAGATTTTCTTACTGATTTGGATTAGGTCATTGCATTTGCTACCATTAGATTGTTGTGTAATTTAAATTAGGCTGCTGCAATTGTATCTTCCTACCCGTGCTGTGGGGCTCATGCAATTCAAGAAGGTAACAAAAATTAGTACAGTGCATGTGATATCATTTATTTTTAAGCCTAATTTTAATTACTATAAGTCAGTTTCTTCCTATGCATTTCTAATGTATCCATATGCATGATGTCTAGACAGGTAGATCATAAAGGTCATGAACTGGAAGGTAAAAAAAATAGTAAAACACAAAAACAAAGATATAGAAAAAAAGCTCAAACTCTACATCTACCTCCATCCCTAAAAAAAATTCTGCACTTCTAATTTAGACAAAATAGGTCCTCATTTAACTCTTCATTAATTGGAGAACTTTATGATGCCACATGAGGGTATAACCTTAGTTGCAGCTCTCCCCATTCCAAAACTCACTTTTGGGGAGCAAAGTAGTTGGACTGGGGCGGAGAGAGAGGATTGAAGCTCAAATTATGGCCCCATGCGACTTGAAATGAATAGAGCCCTGCAACTCTGCGGATATCCACAGATCATTTTTGCGAATTGCAGATCAGATGCGGATACAAATTTTGTATCTGTGCAGGGTTCTAAAAATGAAGGCCTGGTATTTCTGACTGAAAAAAAAAAACCCAGGAAAAAATAAAAGTTGAACTCAGTCAAATATCAAAGAAACAATAAAAGGGCAATAAAAAAACCTTAATTCTGCTCCATAGTGACACAATAAGGAAAACACAAAGTATCTCTAAAAGGCAGTATGTGTTAATCATAATTGTATTGTTATTTCATAGTGTCACAATAGAACAAAGTTAAGATTTTTTGGGTGCCTTAGAGTGCATTTCTTATGTTAATGTGTTTGGATTTCTTTTAAGTTAAAGTCTGAATTTCCTGTGTTTATAATTTTTTTGGGGGGGTGGGGGGATAATTACAAGATCCCTATAATGTTTTTTATCCTCAATTACTCATGCATGCTCTCTGCCTTAACTCCATCTTAACGGAGTTTGTGTCCAGAAATAATCAAGTTGTTCCATGCAGACAGGTTCCTGCACCTACAGAATCCCACATAAGTCAACAAGGCTCCACAAAGGCACAACGTAACAGGACCAGAGCCAGTTTCTCCCTTGATAAGAAGATGCCTATCAGCATCAGACGAGGAGGAGGAGCAAAAAACTTTCCTTTTAGTTTGTTTTTTAAAAAGAAAAACTTCAGCTTAGACTATTCAGCATTCTCTGTTGGAAACTGGAGATTTAAAAATTAGTTATTTTGAGTTCTTAACATAGTCTGCAAAAGGTATGCAGAGTGTCATAGCTAAATACAAGATGGAACAGACTATTATTCATAAGGCCTACTCTACACTACAGAGTTTGGTTGATCTAAGTCGCCTTGTATCAGCCTAGCTGTGCAAATGTCTACAGTTAAATTTGTCTCCCACTAATGTAAGCACCTCATTACAGTAACACAGTAACACCACCTCCTCAAGTGACACTGAGCCATGGTCAACGTACTGAGGCTGATGCAGCACAAGTGTAGACGCTCTGCTACTTACGTTGATCCTAGCAGTCCTCCAGCAGCTATCCCAAAATGCCCAACTCCGATAGCTCTGGTCACAATTGTGACCTCCACTGCCCAGGGGTCATGGAGGCCAGAAGGCCCGCACCCCCTTTAGAGCCCCGCAGATTTTTGAAATGCCTTCTCCTGATTATCCAGCTTGGTGAGCACACCTAGCAGCTCTCCATTGTTGTGTGCAACTGCCCAGCTGACCATGCTGGCTGCAAGCTCCAGCTTGTAAGAGACAGGAGATACTGGATCTCCAGGGCCTGTGGGGAGAAGAGGCTGTGTAAGCACAGCTACGGACCAGCCATAGAAATGTGGACATCTACAAGAAGATTGCATGGGGGATGCAAGAGAAGGGGTAAAACATGAACTAGCAGCAGTGCTGCATGCAAGCCAAGGAACTGTGGCAGGAATATCAGAAAACCTGGGAGGCCAACAGTTCATCTGGTGCTGAGCTGCAGACCGGGCACTTCTACCAACAGCTGCATGCGATACTTGGTGGAGACCCCACCACCACCCATCACACCATTTATACCTCTGAGGAGCCTGAGTCACAGGACCCTGCTGTGAACGGCAAGGATGAGGAGAACAGGAGTACTTGTGGCACCTTAGAGACTAACAAATTTATTAGAGCATAAGCTACAGCCCACTTCTTCGGAGCCCACTTCTTATGCTCTAATAAATTTGTTAGTCTCTAAGGTGCCACGAGTACTCCTGTTCTTCTTTTTGCGGATACAGACTAACACGGCTGCTACTCTGAAAGGATGAGGAGATGGTGGAGGAGTGGGTACATGTAACTCGTTGGTCCAGCTATGCCACAAGCCAAGACCTGTTTGAGACTTAACTTCAGTCCAGTCTGTCCCAGCAGTCGAACAGCAGGGGAAGAATCTTCAAGTAAGTGTGTAAATTTATTTTCTATTACAGTGATGACACCCCTGACTTCGCAGGACACAGCTATCAACTTTACATACATTTATTTGTACTAGAAGAGGTAACGGTTCAACTAAGAGGTGATGTTATTGGCTTTTCATTCCCCAGTAGATAGATGAGCGGGGAAGACAGGGGCCATGCAGAGCAATTTATGCACACAGGGATGCCCCTTGAATCCACCTGAGTGATCTCTATGAAATTTTCATGGAGGCACTCTGCAATCCTCTCCCCTAAGTCTCTAGGGATGGCAGCCTTATTTCTTCCTCCATGGTAGGATATTTTCTCAGGCCAGTCAGTGATAATTTCAGCAGGCACCACTGCAGTACCCAGGCTAGCAGCATAAGGGTCCAGGAGGCTTCGGGACGCCTACAACAGCAGTGCTCTCTCTGTTTTTGTTACCCTCAGGCATGAGATATCAACTACAACCACAACCACCTGTGGAAAATGGTGTCAGTATTCAGTGTCAATGCCCTATACTCAGTTTTATGGAATGCAGAATTCCCTCCTCATTTTCCTCACCCCTGACAGGCCATACTCACCATGGCTGGTGTTGTGAGTGGCACCATGCACAAGCACTCAGAAGCAGAACAATAATAAGCATGTCTTCTTTAAAACATCAGGGGAGTGAGGAAAGGGTGTTCTGAATCTTAAACTTTTGCTTTCCATTGTGACTATATTGACTATGAAACCTGTGTGTGTTATCTGCAGCTGCTGTGGTTGCTGCCTTGAGGGGTTCCCCCTTCACACCCAAGCCAGATGAGGAGGAGAAAGGAGAGGATTCGACTCACACGTTCAATGCAATCCTGCAAGCCAGTGCTGCATCTGACCACGAGCAAAGGGCCTGGAGGGTGAACACTGAAGACAGCCTGGAGAAGGAAAGGGCACACGCGAGAAAGGTCCAGAAGTCCAAGCAGGAAAAGAAGAGGAAGCTGCACCAGGACATAATGGGGCTTCTCTGACAACAAATAGACGCTGGAGACTTTTCTGGATCTACAGGTTCAAGAAGCACAGGCTTGCTTCCCTTTGCAGTCAATAAAGAACTCCATTACAACATCTCCCTGCACCAGACATGTCAAACCCATGGGGAGAGGGGGGGGGACCACAGAAATTGGGCTTGTTTTTGGCTTAATTGGCTTGTGAGTTGTTGGCTTGTAGCTTCTTTTTTTTTTTTCCATTGGCTCACGGCAAGCAGGGGCGGGGGGCAAAGGGGGAAGAGAGTCAGGGGTGCACAGCGGGCCCACCACAGTCCCAGACTGCACGCCGGGGGGATCTAGTCAGAGTGTTGGGGTTCTTAGAGATTGGCTTGTTTTGAAATGGGATTAGTTTGATTTTTGGCTTATTGTGAAAGTTGGGGTGCTTATTTACCATGTGAAAGTTGACAACTGTGCCCTGCACCCGCCCTTAATATTCCATGTGACATCAGGGGCCACATCCTGCCCTGTATCACTCCACTCTAGGGGACATTAAGGACAACCACAGCTCCATCTACACTGACCTGTGAAAGCCATGGTTGCTGTATGTGTAGCTAAAATGGACAAGCATGTTCTTTCCCCTTGTTAAGTTCTGTTCCATTCATTTAATTTTTTTATGCATCTGCTTTTAAGTTGCATGGATTTTTCTTTGTACTGATTTTGCTACTGAATAAAATTCTATTATTTGGAAAATAATTCATCTTTGGAAAATAATTCATCTTTATCAGTTCACAATATAGGCTGCAAAGTTCCTGGCATCCATATACTTGTTACTGTACAGTGTGACACAACTCATAGGATCAATGACAGTGTAATAATCATAAATGTATAGTGAGCACCCTAATGTTAATAGGTGCATTGAGAGTGTTATATTCACACATGTACTCCAAGCATGACACAATTATTAACAGGCACCAAAAAAGCAAGGCCAGGCACAGCATAGTACATCGCAATGCATTACTGCGGCTCACTCTTAAAGTGCTCTTTCAAACTCTCTGAGCCATATTGCTCTGCATTGAGCTCTTCTAATAGTCCTTGTGTCTGTCTGTTCAACTCAGCAGACAGCGGCTCCACCTCCGCCCCAGCGGCAACTCTTCCATCTTTGCTTCACAGATATTATGCATGACACAGCAGACAGCTATAACCATCGGGGGTTTTCTTCACTGGGATGCAAGCTTGTGAGTAAACACAGTCAGCGTCCCTTCAACCTACGAAAGATATTCAACCGTCATCTGACATGCTCAGCTGGGTAGTTGAATCTTTGCTTGGTGCTGTCAAGGTGGCTGGCGTACAGCTTAATGATCCAGGGGACTAACGGGGAGGTTGGGTCCCCAAGGACCACTATTGGCATTTCAATATTGCCAATGGTATATTTCTGTATAACATCTCCTTAAACAAAATCTCATTATTCTAATGATAATTGGTTTGTTTCTAATATTTACATGACAAGGATTTGTAAATCTGTTAATACTTCCTAAATAAATAGTGGAAAAATAAAATAGTCCTTTTAACTGATGAGAACTGCATTACATAAATTACAGTTAACTTTGGATGTTCCCAGGATTCCACCTCCCACTAATAAAGACCTTCAGAGAGAATTAGAGAGACTAAGTTGGGAACACTGTCAAAAGCTTGCCTCTTTAGTTCTCAGGAGAAGCCTGCAGTTCATATACACTCATCCTTTCAATCATCTGGTCACAGCTGCTACAGCCAGCTCAGAATACTCCTACCCATGAGAGACAGGTGGCCAAAGGTAAAGCACAGTTGTGGATTCTCTGTAAGAGCAGGCAGGCCTGGGAATCTGGATCCTTGCCCAGTTGCAGAACTGCTCTGCAGCCCCTCAATCCACCCTGGGACATACCACCACCCCCACTTTTGGCAAGTTGGCTTTCACTGCCTGACAAACTGAGTTCTAAATGTTGTGAGCTAGAGATGTAAAAATAGCTGCTGAGCAGGCTGGAAAACCTATCAGATGATGTCAAAGTACACTGAGCCCTTCCCACTCCCCACCACTTCCTTTCTATGTCATTTTCTCATTACATCACTGTCTCCATCTCTGAGTGCTGCCCTCCGCATCTTTCAGCTGCTAAAGTATTTTACAAAACAGCAAAAGTTAAACAACCTCACCACATACACAAACTCTCTCACCCTTGGAACACATCCAAGGTTTGCCAGCTTGCCTTTCCTTGCAGACATGCACATCAAATCCACAAGCCTGTTCTGTGAAATATACATGCAGGGGACAGCAATCCAGTCCAAGGAATGGATGTCTAACCCCACTTTGATCCGAGTTTGATTAACTTTCCAGGTCATGCCAAAGCAGAAGTAGTATGCAACACAGTTTTCTAGGCACTGCTAGGATGAAATGCTACACCAGTTCAGCACATGCTGAGGAGTCTATGCAGTTCAAGAATTTAATGTAAACTTAAAAAAAAAAAAAATAGAGAAACAACCCAACTAAACCTTTACATTATTTAAAATAAAACTCCAGAAACATTTTTTTTAAATCCAGCCTGAGACAGTTTTGTTAATACGGGGCCCAAGCAGGCTGTACATAAGCTCTACTATTATAAAATAATTATGTCTATGTAGAGCTTCCTATCCAAAGGGATCACTCCAGGTGCTGGTTGGGCAGAGGGTCACTATAGAGAACTGAGTCAAATTAACTTATTCTGCTTTTCCTTAAAGGGAAAAGATATATTCTGGCTATGTCCCTTAATGCCTTTCCTGAGCTGGCTCATTCAGAAATAACTCCCGGTATATGCTATTCCAACAGTGCTCCCTCTCCCATTCCCACTCCATAGTCTACATTCTACTGTCTGATCTGGGGATGCAGCCATTCCAGACCCTTGAGGAACCGACCCAACATAGGGTTGGCGAAGACAGAGCATCCAGACGTTGCCAGATGGAAAGCCAAGATAGCAGCAAGGTGTACCTTTATAGAGGATGCTGCCAGGCCTTGCTGTTTCAGGTGTAGAAGGTACTCCAAGATGAGAGATACAGGTGCCTGGACAGGGGGTGTACGACGCTGGTCACACCAACAAGTAAATCTTTTCCACTTTGCCAGATATGTGGCTCTAGCAGAGGGCTTCCTGCTGCTGAGTAGGACCTCCCTTACCTGTTCTGAGCACAGAAGCGCCATGGGGTTCAGCCAAGAAGCTTCCAAGCTGTGAGGTTGAGGGACTGCAGTTTGGGATGATGAAGACAACTGTGGTCTTGAGTGATCAGGTCTGGGAGGAGAGACAACATGATTGGGGTGTCCACTGACAGTTCTAGGAGTGTGGTGTACCAATGTTGTCGAGGCCATGCTGGGGCTACCAGAATTATCTCTGCCCCATCCCTGCGGACCTTGAGTAGGACTTTGTGCACGAGTCGGAACAGGGAAAAGGTGTAGAGCAGGCGGCCTCCCCAGGATAGCGGGAATGCATCCATGATTGAGCCTGGGCTGTGTCTCTGGAAGGAACAGAACATTGGGCACTTTCTGTTGCTCTGGGCGGCAAACAGATCAACCTGGGGAAGGTGAAGTGTATGACATCCGGCCAAATGGACCACTAGTGATTGTGGAAGGATCTGCTGAGGTGGTCTGCCAGTGTGTTCTGAACTCCTGGTAGATAGGATGCTTCCAGATGAATGGAGTGGGCTATGCCAAACTCCCACAGCCAGAGGGCTTCCCGATACAGGGGAGAGGACCGGGCTCCACCCTGCTTGTTGATGTAAAACATGGCAGTTTTTCCATTACTAGGGACAAGGAGGGCTGTTGAAGGGAACTCCTTCACACACTGTCCAAGGGTCGAGATACCATTGAAGGGACTTGAGCACCTGCCCCAGCACCGTGATCACTGAATTCAAGTGGTCACGTCCCTGGCAATAGGCCGAAGCGAGCCATGCCTGTAGAGGCCTGAGCCTCAGTCTAGCATGCCAGGTCACATATGTGCAGGCTGCCATGTGGCCGAGGAGACTCAGGCATCCCCTTGCTGTAGTGGTCGGGTACTGCCTAAGGCCTTGAACGATGTCCATGATGGCTTGGAATCGGGACTCTGGCAAAAGTGCTCTTGCCTGAACTGAGTCCAACACCAACCGGATGAATTCTATTCTTTGGGTCAGTGACAAGGTTGACTTGTTCAAGTTGAGGAGGAGACCCAGTCTCTCGAATGTGGATCTGACCAATCAGACTTAAGACTCCACCTGCCCCCTGGTGCAGCCCCTGAGGAGCAAGTTGTTGAGGTAGGGGTATACCTGCACCTGCCTCCGACAGAGGAAAGCAGCCACAAAGACATGCACTTGGTGAATACCCGGGG
The DNA here is from genome assembly GCF_013100865.1 of Trachemys scripta elegans. Classification (NCBI taxonomy): domain Eukaryota; kingdom Metazoa; phylum Chordata; order Testudines; family Emydidae; genus Trachemys; species Trachemys scripta. Next base: position 89,718,197 of record NC_048298.1, on the reverse strand, counting down.
AGCTGTTGAGAGGCTGAATGGAAGGACCGTAAATTGATAATGTTTGTGGTCGACCACGAACCGTAGGAATCACCTGTGTGCAGGCCGAATAGCTTTATGGAAGTACGCATCTTTCATGTCGAGTCTCCCGGTTCCAGAGAAGAGATAATTGTACTTAGGGAGACCATGCTGAACTTCAACTTTATCCCACCCCCCTCCTCCTCTAATCAAAGATTCTTGCCGCTGCCTGGAGAGGATAACTATAAGATGAGATTGTGGATAACATCTTAGAGAAAGTCTCATGGACCATGTTTTGCAGCTGGCTGGCCTATCTCCTCACACATTCACAGTTGCATAACATCGTTGGGGCAAATGCCCCAATTGCTAATATGAAAAAGTAGTATGAGGAAGTTCTTTGTATTTTTTGTCATGTATTCTCTTTTTTAAAAAACTGTCTACTAGATAGCTCTCCATTTCATCTATTCCTCTTTCTCGCCGCACATAAATAGAATCATAGAAATAGAGAACTGAAAGAGACCTCGAAAGGTCATCAAGTACAGCTGTGTGTGCTGAGGCAGGACCAAATAAACCTAGACCATCCGTGACTGGTGTTTGTCCAACCTGTTCTTAAATGTTGGGGATTTCACAGCCTCCCTTGGAAGCCTATTCCAGAATTTAACTACCTTTATAGTTAGAAAGTTTTTCCTAATATCTAACCTAAATTTCCCTTGTTGCAGATTAAGCCCATTACTTCTGGTCCTTCCTACTGTGGACATGGAGAACAATTGATCACAGTCCTCTTTATAAACAGCCTTTAAACATATTTGAAAGACTTATCAGGTCTACGCTTGGTCTTCTTTTCTGAAGAAACATGCTCAGCTTATGTAACCTTTTCTCATACCTCAAGTTCTTTTATCATTTGTGTTGCTCTCTTCTGGAATCTCCCCAATTTTTCCACATTTCCTAAAAAAAATTGGATATAGTACTCCACCTGAGGCCTCACCAGTGCCAAAGAGAACAGAACGATTACCTCCCAGAGGCATCTTACATATGACACTTCTGTTAATACACCCTAGAATTATACTAGCTTTTTTCACAACTGCATCACATTGTTGACTCATTCAATTTGTGGTCCACTATTACCGTCAGATCCTTTTCAGCAGTACTAACACACACTCAGTTATTCCCCCTTTTGTAATTGGGAAGGAAAAATTCAAATGCACAAGTGTACTACTTTGCACTTGTCTTTATTCAGTTTCATTTTGTTCATTTCTGACCAATTCTCCAATATGCCAAGGTCGTTTTGAATCCTAATGCTGTCCTCCAAAGTGCCTGCAACCCCTCCCAACTTGGTGTCATCCTCAAACTTTCTAAGCATACTCTCCACTCCATTATCCAAGTCATTAATGAAAATATTGACTAGTACTGGACCCAGGATTGACCCCTGTGGAACCCAATTAAATATACCCTCTCAGTTTCACTGTGAACCACTGAACTACTCTGAGTAGTCTTTCAACCATAGAGCACCCACCCCACAGTAATTTCATCCAGACCACATTTCCCTAGTTTGCTTATGAGAATGTCATATGGGACTGTGTCAAAAGCTTTAATAAAAATCAAGGTATACCATGTCTACTGCTTCTACCTTCATACATACTGCTCTCCTTCTGAGCACAGTTCCCTGATCTGCTGAACATACTGCCCAGCCACTTGGTCCTGTGGACAACTGTCCTGTACATACTGCCCAGACACTAGTGGGAGACATGTCAAGTCCCTGAAGGTGGTTTCTATCCTTTCAAATAGCATCAGTGTCTAGTAGAGGCAGTTAGACCGGCTCCTTCTCATTTCTAGATACACCTCTACCCAGATATAACACTGTCCTTGGGAGCCAAAAAATCTTACCCCATTATAGGTGAAACTGCGTTGTTGAACTTGCTTTGATCCACCGGAGTGCGCAGCCCCGCCCCCCCGGAGCATTGCTTTACCGCGTTCTATCCAAATTTGTGTTATATCGGGTTGCATTATATCGGGGTAGAGGTGTATTTTTACAGGTCTCCAGACTCTTCTTTACCAGGTACAGTTTGGATATCTATAGTCACAGCTGAAAAAAAAGGAGGAGAAGAGCTAGCGCACTATGAACCGCTAGCTTTCCACAAACCAACAGTGCTCCCAGGACCGCAGTCTAGGAACTTCAGCTCTAAAATGGTCTGGCAGGCTGTGCTGTGTTGCATTGCATCATGAAACCATTAACACTGAACTCCATTAGTAATATTATGCACAGCCAGCCCCTTACACAAAATCGAAAGAGGAAAGCTTTAGGAAGTTATTGTGTGTTTAAAACAAAAGCAACAGTGCTAGAGTCTGCTCTTGAGTCAGCCACCCTCCTCCCCGAATATATCCTCCTTCCTCAAAAAAAACATTCCTAGTTGCTGTTCATTTAGCACTGAACAGCCACCTTTCTCCACAAAAAAGTGCAGCTGCTCGAACCTCAAACCAAACTTATCTCACTGGAATCCCCTTCCTAATCAAATCAAGGGAGAGGGCAGCTTGGATAAGGAATGTTTTCAGACTCTAGTTCAAGCTTCTAGTTCTTGTCAGCAAAGTTTCCAGCCTCACTTCAAGGCCAGAAGGTTAAACATTTCTCAATGACGCAGGCTCCCTTTGCGAGGGAGTGATTCCCAGACACTAAATCAAAGACTGAAGCAAACACAAGTCACTGCCTCTCTCTGTGGAAGAGTGGGAGGAGTACAGCACTATACCACTCACCCTGCCAATGTAAGACAGAGACCCAGAATAAAAGACAAAAGGAGAGAGAGGGATGAGAAGTGCAGTGCAGGAAGCTTAGCTTGATGTGGAATTTAAGTCTCAAACAAATATATGCTGCTGCAAAATGCTGCAGCTAATTTTTTAAGCAGTGTTTCTCAGTGCTCCATGATCTGTGCTGGCTGCCTATTTTGTTTCCAGGTGAAGTTTAAGTTGGTGGCTTCAACCTCAAAAGCCCTAAATGGCTTGACATTTTCCTAGTTCAGAGACCACCTTTCTCTACATGTCAGACTGCTACAAATGCAGTTAGCAGAGGCACTCAAACTGGAGACCTTTAGATGTAGGAGCAGTGGCTGGCAGGAGAGCTTTCTCTATGAGGATTTGGAATCTGCTCCCCCTTGATTTGAAGTAGCTTGCGGTCCGTTGACTTTCAAGACATGCTGCAAAATGTATCTATTTGCTTGGGTTTTTGGAGAGGTAGGGGCTGAGGCTAGAAAGAGTTCTGTTGTAGGTCAAACTTTAAGAGCGTTGTTAGCGGGATTAAATGCTGATTATAGTTTGACTTGGTTTTTGTAATTTATGTTCAAAGGCACTTACTTTGTGCATACTTTTATAAACAAAATTATAATCAGAATTTAAAGGGTAAAATTTACCAGGGATGACACAGGTGAAAGCAAAATCCAAATCTAAAATATTGAGCAAGAGTTGAGATGATAGATCTAAAAGTGGAGAACCTGTAACAGAAATGGAAGCAGTCAGCATCAGTCCTTTCCCCAATCTCTGGGTGGTCAGTGACTTTTCATTATGGACTGGAAACAAGAGCTTGTACCATCTGTTTCAGAAGGGACAGCAGCTTCTTCAAAGATGATGTTGTGCCAAGAAAGTAAAAGGACCCCACAGGGCAGGAATAAGATGACAAGAGAGGATACAACAGCAGATACCTGTTTCTTAGTCTAATTTACACACTGGATAATCAAAAGGTTTCCTTTCCTCTGATCTGCATCAGAGGAAAGGGGGTGCAAACTATGGCCTGAGGGGCCACATCCAGCCCTTCAGACATTTTAATCCAGCCCTCGAGCTCCCGCGGGGGGAGCAGGGTCGAGGGCTTGCCCCACTCCAGCATTCCAGTCAGGGAGTGGGGTCAGGGGCTTGACCCACTCCGCACAGCTCCTGAAAACAGCGGCATGTCCCCCCTCCAGCTCTTACATGTAGGGGCAGTCAAAGGGCTCCTCATGCTGCCCCCGCAGCTCCCATTGGCCGGAAAGCACGGCCAATGGGAGCTGCAGGGGGGGCACCTGCGGACAGGGCAGTGTGTAGAGCTGCTTGGCCGCGTCTCTGTGTAGGAGCCGGAGAGGGGACATGCCGCTGCTTCTGGGAGCTGCTTGAGGTAAGCACTGCCCGGACCCTGCACCCCTGACCCCCTCCCATGTCCCGACCCCCTGCCCCAACCCTGATCCCCCTCCTGCCATCCGAACCCCTTGGTCCCAGCCCAGAGCACCCTCCTGCACCCCAAACCAACTCCAGCCCCACCCCAGCCCCTGCACCCCCAGCTGGAACCCTCACCGCCCTCTGCACCCTAACCCAGAGCGTCTTCCTGCACACTGAACTCCTCACTTCTGGATCCATCACAGAGCCCGCACCACCAGCAGGAGTCCTCACCCCCGCCTGCACCCCAACTCCCAATTTCATGAGCATTCATGGCCCACCATACAATTTCCATACCCAGATGTGGCCCTCAGGCCAAAAAGTTTGCCCACCCCTGCTCTGATGGAACTATTGAAAACTAAAAGGTACTGTTTATACTGCACAGGAAGTCTTATTAGCACCTATTTAAAACAAACTTCATGCCAGAAAGATGCTAACAAGTGTCCCCCAGACAACAGGAGACTGCACCCAAATTTAGGGCTCACCTACATAAAAAATTTGTTAAATTGGTGCAAGCCCCTTGTGTGAACACTTATTCTGGTTTAAGAATGCCTCGTATTCATTTAGCTTCATTCCTTGCCCATTAAATCTAGATCAATGAGCCATGCTTAAATCAAACTAAGATTGTTCACAAAAGAGAACTATTCCAATTTAATTAAATCAGTTTCTGAACCAATTTAGTTAAATCAGCTGTTGGAAGTCTGAATGGAAGGAGGAAACAATGTTAGCTTCACCTCCAAGGATTTGGGTTTAAATCTACCTTGGTCACAAATGAAAAAAGCGTTGGGCTTATCTCGCCTATGAGATGAGATTTGTCCAAATAAAAATAACGTAATTTGGCATGACTGGCAGTCTGCCTGAGAGCGCCAAAACTGGAACAACAGAGGGTTCTGAGAACTGATGAGGTGCATCAGCAATGCAACACGGGGGGGGGGGGGGGGGGGGGGGGGGGNAAAAATTTTCTGAGGAGCTTAAGACTAGAATAAGCAGGGAGTGTTAACAGTCAAGATTAAGATCTATGCTGGCGCTTTTACTGCAACAACCATGGTAGCTGAAACAACAACAGAGCTGTAGGACCCTCACATAGTTCCTGACTCCACTATAACTGGCTTCGGACCAGTACTAATATCTGTAATCACCAAGGACTTGTGTATACTAGGCAAATTTATGTTTTTTATGCATCTCTGCCTGTGGCAGCAATGGTAAACTTGGAGTATACAGGGCACAGACTTTTACTATATAATTTAAAAAAATAAAAGCTTCCATTGTAATTATCATGGGTGTAGCTACAGGTGCCTCCTTGACCTGAATAAATAAAGGGGATTTCTAACCAAACACTGGACAGAGACAAGTAGCTAGGTATCCAGGTAGGGAAAATGTCACACAAACTTTTCAGAAAGGAGTTATTTATCCAGACACAGACACACAACATAATGTACGTTCATATTGCGATCCACAGCCAAAAACTAGAAGCATACCTCAAAAAGGTGATAGTTTCAGTACAATGCCAAATCCTCCGATTTGGCTGACACCAAAGTACAGAATTATCTGACTACTCAATGGTTACTCACAAGGATAAAGACACCAAAAGATTATTTTCAGTTCTCTCATTAATGGAATGACTTAGTATCTTTGTGGTTCGGGGTGGATTCCCCCAACTCCATTTCCTACAAGAGCCCAAACATATCCTCATTCAGCAAATAGCTCTGGCATAAAGATTTCCATATTTAAAGATTTCCTTCTAGAAAGTCCAATTTTCTGCTTCAGCACTGCATGTTGATGATGATGCTCACATGGCTTGGTTCAGTCTTCTGATCTCATACGGAATTCTGGTTATAGGCCCGGGGAAGGGACTATGGTCTCATTTTACCACAACTCAAAAACACAGATCATAACCATCCACACACACAGCCCTCATGGAAGTCCATTGCCACCCTGTAAATTCTTATCCATTCCCACAAGCTTGCTATCAGGTGCAAAAGCACTGCCTTACGGAGGGCACTGGCACCAAGCCCAAAATGTACATTCTGTTTTAAGAGGGGACAGCTATTCGACCTGTACCAGCCAGCAATGTTTTCAGAATTTTTTACATTCAAATGAAGTCAGGGAGTTTTTAGATTTAAGGGTCCCTGACAACGTTGCAACCCAAACACTCAATTAGAATCATGAGATCCAGAAAGTGAAACCAATCAATCTAGTTTCACTGCTGATAACAAGTGAAATGCAAAAAGCAAACAAAATCCACTATCAAGAAGTTGTAGAACTTTAAAAAAATCCATGTATTAGTATCACAGGTAAAAAAACACTTTTCCTATCTAGAATTATGATTTCTAACTTGACTGTGTCTTTCATTTTGGTGCAAGCAGAAGTGGTTATTTTTATAAAAAAATAAAACCACCATTTATTTACAAGGGGAGAAGAAAATGGCATTTCTAAGCATAGAAACTGCAGTATTGAGGTTGCTGCTTAAGAGGAAAGTGGGGGAAGACGGGATTTTCCTTCTTTGAGTACTCAGTCCCAGATGACACACCGTTCCCTTTTCATAGGAAATGAAGAAAATTTAGCATCGGACACCCCACAGAGCATCTTTATTAGACTTGTTTTAAAATGAGAGAAGGTTTTTTATTTTGTTTGGCTTGTTTTTTGGGAAGGGGAGAGGAGGAGCAAGAGAATTGGATCAGTATCTTTCGCTAGTATGACAGATTGGTATTTAATATATGCCCATTTAGGCCAAAAACAGTCTTCCATGGCAGTTTAATAAACAGTTATGCTCAGTTCAAGATGTCAGCATCAAGAAGTTCTTCAGTGAACATTCCGCTCCTTCCTCCTGAGATGCTCAGACAGAGGATTAAACAAGGGAATTTATATTTTTTTAAACTATATTTTTCAAAAAAGTTTATTTACTCTACATTGAGTTTAAAACACTCGTCCATAGGCGTTTTATCCTCCAACTATATGGCTACCTCTGTTTATCTAAATCAGTGGTTCTGAAACTTTTGTACTGGTGACCCCTTTCACATAGCAAACCTCTCAATGCGACCCCTCCTCTTATAAATTAAAAACATTTTTTTATATATTTAACACCATTATAAATGCTGAGGCAAAGCAGGGTTTGGGGTGGGGGCTGACAGCTCATAACCCCCCCCCCCGATGTAATAACCTCGTGACCCCCTGAGGGGTCCCGACCCCAAGTTTGAGAAATCCTGATCTAAATTATATTTATAACGAAGTTTAGAATAATCCATTTCTGGTCTGTGAAACAGCATCAATCAATAACAGCAGCATATCTCAGGATAAGTAGAGAGGGAAGGGCTAAGTAGAGAAGTATAACATTCTCTGTTTCCTAAACACCTTTTTGGGTGGTTTTCCTTAAATATCTCAGCAAATGAACAGGAGAAAGTATTAAAATCCAAAGGACAGTGTTCACTTGGTCATTCTGTGATAAAGTTAACTTTTATTTATTTAGCACTTTTCATCTCAAAGATTAACAAGATTAGAATTTGTTTAGAGGGATCACTCACTCTCATTAACAAACAGTTAGCTCTGGTGTGAAGCTAGCCACTTAGTGGACAGGAACAATATAAAACAGCTTAGGAGATGAACTGAAGAATACTACAGCAACTCCTCATTTAACGTTGTAGTTATGTTCCTGAAAAATGCAACTTTTTAAGCGAAACGATGTTAAGCAAATCCAATTTCCCCATAAGAATTAATGTAAATGAGGGGATTAGGTTCCAGGGACATTTTTTTCAGACAGATGGCTAGAAATTACTTTATAGAAATAAGCTTTTTTGAACAGTCTAATCAACTTTTTAAAAATAATTTCACTTTCATTTGTTAAACAGCTTGTGTCCATCCTATAAAAAGTTCCCAGAGATTGAGTCAATTAAGACAGAATTTGCATGTGTTAAAAGATCTCAATCTTCCAAGAATGTCGGACAACAAAAACACTGAAGATAAAGTTTAATACATCTTCCAAAAAAGAAATGTGAAAGGGATTTAAATAAGTCAGGCTGTTCCCAGGGAATATTATTGCATGGATAAGCACCTCCTCCTTTTTAAACATTCTTAAGGAAAGTAAGATTTGAAGAACCCTGAAGTCAAGCAATCCTCCCCCACTCCCAATCAACACAAAGAATATACCAGGAGCTGCTACAATAGCTAGGAGTGCTCTTAAATAGGGAGGGTGTCACAAGTACGTTAAAGTATCCAAAATTATTAGATTTCACCAACCTACCCTGTCTCAATTGCTGGACATAACTGTTACCTCACAGGAGTCATTTCACTACTGAGCAGGAGAAACTGCCAAAAGTAACCTGTAGAAGGCAACACAGGACTTACCGCCCAGCCACATTTGCTGGGCACAGTCACATTTTTATGGGATTGTCTGGATTTGCAAGCCAGACTGACAGGACACACGATGGGTATGGCTACACTGCAATTAAAAACTTGCAGCTGGCCCATGTCAGCTGACTCAGGCTTGGGCTAATGGGCTGTTTAACTGCAGTGTAGAAATTCAGGCTCAGGCTGCAGCCCAGGTACAAGGACCCTGCAAGGTTATGTCCCAGACCTTGGGCAGCCCAAGCCCAAATGAATTAAACAGCCCCTTAGGCCAAACTCTCCAGCCTGAGTCAGTTGGCATAGGCCAGCTACGTGTGTCTAGTTGCAGTGTAGATATACCTTATATGAGTGCCAGGAGACTGAATTATCAATCCACTTGGTATTTATATTTTAACAAGTTTACAGGGGAGGATAGAAATGAGCTAAGATAGCAGTGGTAACCCTAACATCACTGACAGTCAAAACTGAATTGCCCAATAAGTCACCAGGACCAGATGGCATTCACCCAAGAGTTCTGAAGGAACTCAAATATGAAATTGCAGAATTACTAAACGGTACATAACCTATCATTTAAAATCAGCTTCTGTACCAGATGACTGGAGGGTAGCTAATGTGATACCAGCTTTTTAAAAAGTCTCCAGAGGCAATCCTGGCAATTACAAGCCGGTGAGCTTAACTTCAATTCCAGACAAATTGGCTGAAATTATAGCAAAGAACAGAATTATCAGACACACAGATGAACACGATTTGTTGGGGGAAGAGTCAATGCAGTTTTTGTAAAGAGAAATCATGCCTCACCAATCTATTAAAATTCTTTGATGAGGTGAACAAATGTGGACAAGGGTAATCCGGTGAATATAATGTACTTGGACTTTCAGAAAGCCTAAACAAGGTCCCTCATCAAAGGCTCTTAAGCAAAGTAAGCAGTCATGGGATAAGAGGGAAGTCCTCTCATGGACCAGCAACTAGTTAAAAGACAAAAAGAGGGTAGGAATAAATGGTCAGTTTTCAAAATGGAGAAAGGTAAATAGTGGTGTTCCCCAAGGACTGTGTTCCATCTAAGCTGCGTGGCCGCCCAGGAGTGATTCAAGTGTAGCACACTGATTCGCAGAACCACGCACATCCGGCTTACAGAAGTGTTCTTGTATTTAACACTCAGATGCCCAACTCCCAATGGGGTCTAAACCCAAATAAATCCGTTCTACCCTGTATAAAGTTCGCCCTCTGTAACACAGAGAGAGAGATGCACAGCTGTTTGCCCCCCCAGGTATTAACACAGAATGTTAGGGACCATTAGGAAAGGGACAGATAACAAAACAGAAAATATCATAATGCCTCTATAAATCTATGATATGCTCATCTTGAACACTTTGTGCAGATCTGGTTGCTCCATCTCAAAAAAAAGATATACTGGAATTGGAAAAGGTACAAAGAAAGGCAACAAAAATTATTAGGGGTATGTAACAGCTTTTGTGGAGGAGAGATTAAAAAGACTGGGACTTTTCAGCTTGAAAGAGAGACTACTATGGGGGGATATGATAGAGGTCTATAAAATCATGAATGGTGTGGAGAAATGTGAAGGAGTAAATAATACTAACACAAGAACCAGGGGTTACCCAATGAAACTAATATGCAGCAGGTTTCAAACAAACAAAAGGAAGTATTTCTTCACACAGTGCACAAGTCAAACTGTGCAACTCATTGCCGTGGCTGTTGTGAAGGCCAAAACAATAACAGGGTTCAAATATGAACTACTGTAGATAAGTTCATGCAAGAAAGGTCCCTTAAGGGCTATCAGCCTAGACGGTCAGGGATACAACCCCACGCTTCTGTTTGCCAGAAGTTGGGAATTGACAACAGGAGATGGATCGCTCAATGATTGCCTGTTCTGTTCATTCCCTCTGAAACACCTGGGACTGACCACTGTCAGAAGTCAGCATACTGTGCTAGATGAACCATTGGTCTGACCCAGTATGGTCATTCTTATGTTCTTTGGTAATTGTTTTCTTTTCTCTTGCAAATTTGCAGGTGTTCTTCACAAGGCAATTTTCATAATTTTCACAAAAACAGCTATTAATATATGTATAGTTGTAGAGTGTACTGAAGTTCAGTGACTGGAAACCCCCTCCCCCTTTACCAGAAAGGGGTAGAAAACAAAAGGAGACAGGATCATTGTGTTATGAATATTCACAGTGAGCTAAACTGAGACTGTCAAAAGAACAGCCATACCAAATCAGACCATCCAGCCCGTACCCTGTCTCAGAGTGGCCGTTAGCAGAGGAAGATACTAGACCTACTAAAATGAAGAGTTATGCATTAATATGCCCATATTGATGAGGAATGGGAAAAGGGGCAATAGGGAGATGGAGATAGGATTAGACAGTGAGAGGGAGGCAGGGAGACTTTGAGGTCAGCAAGTAGATATAAGGAACTGGAGACTTAAGAGAAAATGTGAGGGAGTGAGAAACTGGGAAGCAGAAGAGTGATCATGGATGGTGAGAAGGTAAGTAAGAAGCCCTGCTCACAGGAACCAGCTGGTATGCCTGCATTTCCAACTGAATTTTCAACCTGCAATGATCACATGCAAATTGGTAGCAGGAGCCTCTTCCAAGACTCGCAAAAAATCAGAAGGCAGACCAAAAATAGTTTTATTTTATTTAACCTCATGATTTTGTATCTGGACTAATGATTTTTACATGATTGGAGTTGACAATACTGTCTCTCTCTCTCCAATTGGCCTGTAAGAGAAGACCAATACAAAACTAATTTACCTTCTCTTCCTGTATACTACTTTATTTACCCACCACTTCTCTCACAGGCTTCTGATATACACTGTATTTATGTCTTTGGCTAACTGCTCTTCAAACTTGTTAACCCTCTTTATTTTCATCTCACATTTTTCCTGCCTTAGTTTATGTTCCTTTCCACAGCCAACACTTGAGATGGATTTACACTCCGTGAAGGAAACCTTTTTGGTTTGAACAAGCTCTTGTAACTTACCCTTTAACCCTTAATGTTTTTGCTTCTCTTACTGCTTCCTTTTTTGTTTAGCATAAGCATAACCTCTCTGAATATGCTTAAGCAGCCTCCACACTGAATCTAGGGAGTTCAATTCTTAACTTCTTGTTTAATTTTTTTCCCCAAGCTTGCTCTCTCGCTAAAAAAATGAAATAAGATAAAAAAATCCTTTCTTGTATTTAATATCACAACTGAAAATTTTGGTACAACCCCTGCCATTGAAATTATATTACTCTTACTTATAAGCTCAAGTAGTTACTTCTTGAATAGACTTGTGTTTGCCTCTGAGCACTAAATAAGTACTACCCTAATTTGTATTGCTCCACTGTTTTGGTAAAGCGAGGTGCCTCTGTGGTCTCCCTCAGCATTGAAGTATCATTCCCTGGTCTGGAGGCTGGTAATATATTCCCATTATTCTATCTGTGTTTTTTTTTGACTTAGGTTATGTCTACACTGGCATAGTTTTTCGGCAAAAGTTTGGTCAATGATCAAAAGCGCTAAAAGAAAATCATAGTTGCTTGTTCACACTATCTTCCTTTGTCAGCATAGCACACCCACACTTGGGGCAGTAGCTTGAACAGTGAGATCAATGCATTGTGGGAAGCTATCACAGTTCAGCTCTCCACCTTCTGCAGATAGGTCTTGAGGGAAGGTGGAGTGGATCGCAGTGCATCATGATGCATTGCTTTCCATCCCAGCATTCCATGTGCTTCCATCTTCAGTTTGAGACATTTTTCAATATCTCGTTTTCTGCTTGCCCTGTCCTCTGTCTGAAAGAATGGATTCCACACTGCTCTCCAGTGCTCCACTAGCTATCAGTAGCACAGCTTGAATGGCAGTGTAATTAATCTTGAAGGTCTGAATTCAACGGGCTTCACAGTTGCCTCATGTGCTATCCGACATGGATAGGATCAACATTCGATTACTTTTGGTTTTCACGAAACAGCTGCACATGGTGGACTAGCGCTTTTAGGCTCGGGAATCTAGCAGTGAGTGGTGGGATCACATCATTCTGCACATCTGGGATGATCAGCAGTGGCAGCAGAACTTTTGTATGAGGAAAGCCACTTTCCTGGAACTGTGTGCTGAGCTCGCCCCAGCCCTGCGGCGCAAGGATACCCAAATGAGAGCTGCCCTCTCGTTGGAGAAATACATGGCAATCACGGTGTGGAACCTAGCGATTCCAGACTGCTACCGGTCAGTCGCAAATCAGTTTGGAGTTGGGAAGTTAACGCAAGTGTGCAAGACCATTAATCGCATCCTGCTGCGAAGGACTGCGACTCTTGGCAAATGTGCATGAAATAGTGGCTTTGCAGAAATGGGGATCCCTAACAGCAGAGAAGCGATAGATGGCACGCATATTCCAATTTAGGCCAAACCATCTTGTGACAGAGTACATCAATAGGAAGGGGTATTTCTCCATGGTGTTGCAGGTGCTTTTGGATCACTGCGGGCGTTTCACTGACACCAATGCGGGGTGGTCCGGAAAGGTGCATGACATACGTATCTTCAGGAACACTGGCCTATACAGAAAGCTGAAAGTGGGGGCTTTCTTTTCAGACCAGAAGATGTTCCAGACCAATAGTAGGGGATGTTGAAATGCCCATAGTGAGCCTGGGAGACTCGGCCTACCATGGCTCATAAAGCCTTACACAGGAAACCTGGATAGCAGTAAGGAGAGGTTCAACAATAGGCTAAGTAGGTGCAGGATGATCGTGGAATGTGCCTCTGGCAGATTAAAGGTGCACTGGCCATGTCTTTATGGCAGATTAGACCTCACTGAGGATAATATTCCCATGGCCACGTGTTGCATGTTGCACAATATTTGTGAAGGTAAGGGTGAAAAGTTTGCTCAGGGATGGACTGCTGGGGCAGAATGTCTGGCAGCTGATTTTGAGCAGCCAGCTACCAGGGCTATTAGAGGGCCACAACAGGGGGCTATTCGAATCAGTGAGGCTTTGAGACAACACTTTGAAGATGAGAACCAATAGTGTATGTTGCTATGCTCTGGACGACAGTGCTTAATGAAGTCAAGTTTTGCAAGGAAGCACTTGTGATTTTTGTGGCCTAGGATTCAATGTAAGCAAATGATTTAACTGCTGTATTTGTTGATGCTATCTGCTATCACAATTTGCAGGAGACAAATAACTTAAAATTCAAAAAACTTCGCTTCTATTGCACACAAAAAAAACAGCACCACATACATACACACACACACACACACACACACACACACACCTACCTTTTTTTGGGGGGGGGGGGGCAAGGTACCGGGGGAGGTCTGACTTTCAGAGCTGTGCTTAAGTCCAACTATCATTTGAAAAGGTGTCCATGGGAGTGGAGTGAATGGGATACAAGAAGTTCCACAGAGCGGGAAGGAACTTGCAGGTGGAGTTTGGGGAGGGCATGGGAAAGAGTGCTGAATGTGCTGAAGGGGAGAGCGGGCATGCATCTGCTCAATCTGAAGCGTTATGAGGGACTGTAGCATCTCAGCTTGCTTCTCCATAACTTTAATCATTCTCTCCATTGCATCCCTAGCGTAAGTCTGATTTTCTTGTCTGTCTTGCCTTTTGATTTCCCTTCAGTGCTTGTGTTCCCTGTTTTTGACATCCGAGCATTGCATCACCTCCTGGAAAACGTCTTCCTTGCTCCGTCACGGGCGCTTTCTTATCTGGCAGAGGTGCTCCACCAGTGTGTAGGGGGTGCCTCTCAAGGCCACATCTGCAGAAACACAAGGAACAATACACATAAGCACACGCACAGCATTGAAACAGTGCAGTAAAATACACCTCTAGTAACATACCAAATCACTTTCTCACTGACCCTAGACAAGCACATGATGGCGAACAAGCATGGTGAGTTTACCTGGGGTGGGGAGCATTGTACATGGGGAGATAATCAATATGAAAAAGAGTCGTGGTGCAGTCAACTAGGGATACTGTTCTAAATTTCCCCACCCTTTTCCACAGGTGGGTGTCATTCTGCCTGATCTCTCACTCTTGAGGGTAAGCAGGGAAGAAACAGTGCATCTACTACATTCTTGCAGCTTCTACCCTGGTCCCTATGTTGCTCGCCTGTGTGCTGCTTTAGTCCTTGCAGAAGTGATTGCAGAATGGCACGGGAAAGTTTCCTTTCAATGGGGGAAGGAACAAAGCAGCTCCGCCAAGGAACCTTCAGCAGAGGATTGCCAAATATTTGCAGGAAAGTTTCCTAGCAATCTCTCTGGAGGATTCCTGTGACGTCTCTGTGTGCATCAACACCCTGTTCCCTCGTACAGCTTAGCTGCACAGCGAAATGTCAAGCACATAGAAACATCGCCAGCCTTGTACATGTCTATGCCCTCAACCCACCTCCACACTTCACAAAGCAAAACCACTTACCAGGGATCTGTTCTCCTGCTTCTTGCTCGCTGGATTGCAACTGCCAAGTCATCTCTGGAGTGGAGAACAGCTCCTGACGGGACAAACCACTGGGCGATCCTGCTGTGGGCTGCACATCGTCGTCTGCTTCCACCTCTTCGTCAATGAATTCAACCTCAGGGCTAGGCCCACTTTCCGCTGGCTCCAGCCCCACCAAAATATCCACGGGGCTCTTGGCAGTAAAGGTGTGGTCGCAGCAGAGGATAGTGTCCAACTCCTTATAAAAACAGCATGTCTGGGACACAGCACCAGAGTGACGGTTTGCTTCCCTTGAGTTCTGGTATGTATGCCTCAGCTCCTTGATCTTTGCTCTGCAAAGTAGCATGTCCCAATCATAGCCCTTTTCATGCAAGCTTTGAGAAATCTGCCCACAGGTATTGAAATTCCTACGCTGGAGTGCAGCTGGGACTGCACAGCCTTCTCTCTCTCCAAATACTGCGCAGACCCAGAGTGGTCCAAGCAGGAAAGCATTTTCAGCATGGAGCCGTCATTGTCAACTGGGAAGATGTGATGTAAGCTCTCCAGGAGCAAACAGGAAGTGAATTTTCAAAAATTCACAGGGCTTTAAAGGAGGAGAGGTGGACGGTTGCTTATCTGACTGCAGGGCAGCGGAGTTGTAATTGCTGACCAGAGTGGTCATGATGGGCACTCTGGGACACCTTCCGGAGGCCAATTACAGTGATAAAAATCAAGCATGGTGTCTACACTGGCACTTCGAAAACAAAACTTTTGCGTAAAAAGCCTTATGACTCTCGTCAAGGTGGTTTTATTTTGTTGATGAAATTGAGGAGTTTTGTCACCAAAAGTGGCATTGCAGTGAGTATACCTCCCACTGTTTTGTCACCAAAAGCTGCCTTTTGGCAAAAAAAACTTGGCAGTGTAGACAAGGCCCTAGTCTTCATATCCCTTCAGATTTTACTCATGTTGCCCCCTCTCAGACATTTCATTTCTGTCAGTGGCTTTTATGCATAGTGGTAGTCTCTCTTTTGCACCTTACCTTAGGCTTAGGCTTTAGCAAGGGCCACACTACAGTAAGCACTGAAGTTCATCTGTGCTCTACCCATCCGAACCCTTCATCCGTTTATCATTTCTCAGGCTCACTTCCACCACCCTTGTTTGTATGACCTCACCCCCCTTCCCTATTTCCTGCTTATCATTTTTAAGCAGTGATTGGCTGACCTGGCCAAAGGAAGGACTGCAATTTCGGATAGAATGGTGATTGGTTTGTATCCCTCATTCCATGGGTTAAGAACACCAAGGAATTGCCTCATCACTGCATGATTCTTTTGAGTGACCCAGGGGTATCAGTAGTGGACTCTGGCTTATGCCACATCCAAGACTCTTTAGATGAAGGAAGAATCATCATAGGAACTAAGAAAGAACAAAACATCCCAGAAGATTCTCATCATTTGGAACAATAGGAAGAGCCACCATCAAAGTTTTGGAAAAAGGGATCATTTCATCTGCACGCAGGGGGACTTTCCTCATTTTAGGAAGCTTTGCTTTATTCTGTGGATTTCCCTACAATGCTGATGCCATGCACAGATCCAGTTAGATGGGCTTCTAGATTGTAAGTTAACATGGCCCTTTGTCTTAACTACAAAAAAGAATGTAAAATCCTATTGGAAACAAGGCACAGAGTATTTTTACCTCAGTGTAGCAAGCGGAGGTCAAACTAGTGTCTTGTCTCCACTAGGATTTTACATCACGTTAGCTTGCTCGATATAAACACACTTTTTTTGCAGTGCCAAAACTGTCTTGCTATCTGTGTCCTGTATAGCAGTGGTCTCCAAACTTTTTTGATCGCACGCCCCATCAGTAAAAAAAATTTGAGCACCACCCCTTATAGATACATACTACTATACTAATATATTATGTACATTATAAAACATAACAAAAAATAGAAATTAAAAAAGGATGAGAAAGATGAAATAAACAATATTTTTAAAATAATTTTTATTGTATTTTTTGTAATGGTACAAAAAACCTTTTTGCTCTCACAAAAGAAAATTATTATTCATAATAATATTTTTAGTGAGAACAATGTGATTGAACATGCTTCATTATTTCTGAAAATCTGGGTTTGACACTGATACAGCGATTCAAAGGTCTGGATTAGGATTAGGGTTAGGGTGCGGGAGGGGGCTCAGGGTGGAGTGCGGGGTCTGGGAGGGAGTTAGGGTGCTGGAGGGGGCTCAGGGTGGAGTGCGGAGTCTGGGAGGGAGGTAGGGTGCTGGAGGGCGCTCAGTGTGGGGGTGCGGGAGGAGGCTCAGGGCTGGGGAAGGCAGGAGGTGCAGAGCACTTACCTGGGGCAGCTCCTGTTTGGTGCAGGGGGTGTGCAGGTGGCTCTGCGCAGCGCGGCACCGGCCCCATGGCCGCGATTCTGGGAGCTGCCCCCGCCCCGCAGACAGGGCCACCCGGAACGCAGGGGCTTTAGGGGCTGCAGGGCCCTGGGCTAAGGGCCCTGGGGCCCTGGCCTGCAGCTCTAAAGCCCCTTTCGGAATGCGGCCCTGCGAGCACAGGCCAGAGGACTCAAGAGGAGCAGGGGCAGCCGCACAGCCAGCGGCCGGAGAGAAACGGCGCTTTCCCCTTCAAAGCGCTGCTACTCTCCAGCCGGCTTTGAAAGGGAAAGCAAAGCTTCTTTCCGGACGCTGGCTGCCACTCCTCCTCCGCAGGCTAGAGGACTCAGGGCCGCATTCCAAAAGGGGCTTTAGAGCTGCAGGCCAGGACCCTGGGGCCCACTTAGCCCAGGGCCCTGCAGCCCCTAAAGCCCCTGCGTTCCAGGTGGCCCTGCCTGTGAGGGGGGGAGGGGGGAGGGGAAGGCAGCTTCCCCACTCACTCGTTCCCTCCCTCCTCCGGCCACCCCCCCCCAGCCCCCCTCCGGCGGCACTCCTCCTGCTGCGCCCCCCAACGGATCATTTTGCGCACCCCACTTTGGAGACCACTGCTGTATAGAACCAAGCATGTTGTTAGGGCTTAAATACCGATTCTAGGAATGGCAAATTACAAGTATATCACTAGAGAATGGCCAAACAAATATAGGACCTAAAGCAACTTCTGTGCATTTAAGAATAAGGATAGTAGCAACTATCTCCCATAAGACAGTTCTCATAATTCCACCAACCCAGAGGGGTCCTCCTCTCTCTCCACCTCCCAAGGACATGCTGTAGAATCAAATCCCCTTGCTGAAGTGCCAGAACTGAAAAGTTCTTCCTTCATCTGATGGCCTTCCTCCCAAAGCGGGAAGATAACTCAATACCACTTACTCTTTAGAGAAGCTCTAAAAAACAGGAAGAGAGCAAACTATGATAGAAAATTAAAGCAACATGAGCTATTTCAGAAATTGCTTTGTATGTTTGTTTTTTAAAGTGTTTAACCAAAAAAAGCATGAAGTAAAACCGATCTATCTAGGTGTGACCTTAGATCGCACACTGAGTTACCATGCCCACCTGAAGAAGACAGCAGCTAAAGTTAAGACGCGCAACAATCTTCTTAGCAAACTGGCAAGTCTGTCAAGAGGTGCTCGTGCCCTAACTTTGTGGACATCAGCTCTTGCCACTTTGTATTTGGTGGCAGAGTACTGCGCACCTGTTTGGAGTCAATCGTCACACACCAAACTGGTGGATACACACAGTTACATGCCACCATGCGTATCGTTCCTGGCACCCTACATCCGACTCCACTCCCACGGCTTCCAGTTCTGAGCAATACTGCTCCTCCTCCTATCAGACGAGAGGTTGCCACTGCCATGTTACTGGAGAAAGTATGTGCCAACTCGAGCCTGTCATTGCACAATGACCTTTTTAAACCACCAGCTGCACGTCTGCCATCACATCGCCCATTATGGTCTCATCCGCCACGCCAGGATGTTAGGGTGGGAACACTCTGGCAAGAGGAATGGAATCTGTTATAATCCCCAGCTAGTCCCTCACTGCCGACCCCACAATTTGCCCACCTGGTTTTGATCTGCCCTGTCGCCAGTGGTCCCTGTTGAACAGGTTCCAGACTGGGCAAGGTCTCTGTGCAGCCAACCAATATCACTGGGGCCTTCATGACAGCCCCTTGTGCAGCTGCAGCGCAACACAGACAATGACGCACATTGTCGATGAATACCTGCTGACTAGGTTCAGCAGTGGCCTAGAAGAATTGCATCACACCACTGAAGATGCCATCGCTTGGCTAGAAGACTATGCACACGCTAAATAAATAACCAAAAGATACATTTAGAGCCACTGCCAGACCAGAAGGTGGAAAAGGAAGAAGTTTTACAAAACATATTTAGAAGAGACCATTCTGTGTGTGACTTTTTTTTTTTTTTTAATTATCTCTTCCCTCCTTTATTAGGAGCACTGCCTAAAAATTACTGTGAATCAAGACTTCTAGACTGTTCTTAACTGCCACTGATTCAGTATATGACCTGCCAAAGGTCACCATCTCCATGTCAGTTTCTCCATCTCTAAAGTGAAGAAATTTTACCTGACAGGCGTTCTGCAAGACTTCATATTTGCAAAGTGTTTTGAGATCCTCAAAAAAAGGTGTAGAAGTGCACCATATTATTATGGATAGGTATCAAGTCTCATCTATCTGATGACTAATCCTCATCCCTGGAGTCACAATTCTGTACATCTGAAGGATTTCTAGCAGCCAACTGTGATATCACAAAAGGAATATATCATCTTGGAGAAAATGCTACAAGAACACATTAATTCTTAAGGAAACTAGAGATCCTGTAAGCTATAAAAGAAAGGTGAGGAGCAGTGCAAGACAGAAGCAGAGTTTTTCCAAAACAATGTGATTCAAAGTTTCCCAAGAGGTATCAACGGTACTTTCTATATCAGTCATTAAAATCAAGTAAAAAGTAACTGAAATAACAATCAGCTAACAGAGTGGGTGGGCTTGCCTCAAATGGAGTCTCTTTACTACAGAGCCCTAGGCTTGGCAGGCATTTGCTGATTCTCAAGAGCCAAAGAGCTTAATTTATTCAAATATGGAGTGGGGGAAGAGGAAGGAAAGATATTAGTTTCTTCATTTTAAAATCCTGAACTGATCAATACGTAACATTCCATTTGCACCATCTTCAACAACACAAAGTCATCGCAATTCTATCTCTAGGTCTGTTTTTCATGCAGCATCATGCACCCTCTTCACACTCCCTAACTGACTACCCGGCACTCTAGCAATGTTTAACAAATGAGATATGTTTGGAGTGTTACCTGATTGGACTGCCATCATCAGCTTTTCTGGTTCTAGTAGAGTCATGTTGGTCCCCTTCTCAACAGCAACAATGGATTAAAAATATAAATAAAAAATAGCCAGAGGATGTCAGGCTTGTCCAAAGGTTCCACAAAGCACCCTTGAATGCTGTCAACTCTGGTGACTGAGAACTCAGTCCTTTTCCCTGTGCAGTTCTTGGCTTATTCACTCTACAGACAAGTTGGGACAGCCCAAAATCAATTAACTGCTAGGAGGAAAATGAATACTCAAGCTGGAACTTAAGATGTGTGATTTGCAACAATAAGCTCCGCCCTATGCTGCAGTTTGAGGGATGGTGGGAGAAAAGAGACTCTCCAAAAAAGCATACTGAGAGCTTTTCCCTTTTGAGAAAGGAAGCTGAGATTTTATATGAACTTTGAATCCCCTAAGGGGATGTGATGATGAAGCAGTTTCGTTCCAAGAACAAGGAGACCCTGCTTTAACATAAGCACAGACATTCTTAACTTGGAAACAGTAAAGCTAAAAATAATACAATACACTGCCCAAGTCTGCCACATTATGTCTGATGATATTTACAAATAGGAAGACAAATCAATGAAGGAAGCTGGCAATGTTTCCCCCACTCCACCTTTCTGGCTGCTATGCCCAAGGCAGTAAAACTCCAGGGTTAGAACTTTTTAAAATAGATTTTAAAGTCAGTTTTTAAAAATGTGCTCTTTTTCCCCACCCCCACCTCCAATATTTTCCATTCCAGACTATGGCCTTCCTTCAACCCTCATTTCCGCTGAAGAAGTAGAAAATTAAACCATGTTTCCCATGCTCAGATGATGCATTATAAATGGTCAGGGGGAGGGGAGGGTTGGGGCTTTTATAGTTGAATATTTCCTGATAATTAGGACAGTAGATTGGATAATTTTCACTCAGTGGGCAACTCTGGCTCCAAACCAGAAATGAACTTCAATTTTGATTCCTGAACAGTGTCTCAAGTAACTTGATAGATTGCTAATTAAATTATCTTAATGAACCAACTCCAACTCTTCTGTCCCAAAAGCAGCGATCCCTTGCTTCCCATCTTCATTATTCCCCCATAGCTTGTGGCGTTTCTCATTAGGTCATCTGCCAGAAAGTAATTATATTTATTTTTTATACCAGGATCAAAAACATGTTAGATACCACATATACAATGGCATGGTCCACCTTCAGACTTCAAGTTCTTTGGGTTATGCCAGAGTCTCTATTCTGGCAAAGTTTTTTTCAGCTGAGGAATACCTGGATTTGCAAAGGTGCCTTTGCACCTCCTACATTTTGGCCCCTTATACCTGTTGAACAGCAAGTCTACTTTGCCCTGCAGTTTGACCTAATACTACTACGCACCACAGTGATGTGCTGTAACTCCCCCGTGTGGACATGTGGGTACAAACTAAAAGGTTCACAGAGCACATTAACGTAGTCCTCTTCAAACAGGACTATATTAATGCAAAGTAGGATCCTTGTAGTTGGTGCCCCCAAAATCCACATGGGGGAGGTACAGCGCAGCATTTTGGTACCCACTGCTATTCACCCCCACCTCTATAGACTGAACTGCAGGGCAGTGTAGACATGCCTAGACTGGCCTCAAAGCTGCTCTTACTCACATGTGTAAGCTGAGGACTACAGTCCTCAGCTTAAACCTCTCCAACGCATCATCAGAGACCTACAACCCATCCTGGACAATGATCCCTCACTTTCACAGACCTTGGGAAGCAGGCCAGTCCTCGCCCACAGACAACCTGCCAACCTTAAACATTCTCACTAGCAACCACACACCACACCATAACAACTCTAACTCAGGAACCAACCCATGCAACAAACCTCGATGCCAACTCTGCCCACATATCTACACCAGCAACACCATCACAGGACCTAACCAGATCAGCTACAACATCACCGGCTCATTCACCTGCACCTCCACCAATGTTATATATGCCACCATGTGCCAGCAATGCCCCTCTGCTATTGGCCAAACTGGACAGTCACTACGCAAGAGGATAAATGGACACAAGTCAGATATCAGGAATGGCAATATACAAAAACCTGTAGGAGAACACTTCAACCTCCCTGGCCACACAATAGCAGATGTAAAGGTAGCCATCTTACAGCAAAAAAACTTCAGGACCAGACTCCAAAGAGAAACTGCTGAGCTCCAGTTCATTTGCAAATTTGACACCATCGGATCAGGATTAAACAAAGACTGTGAATGGCTATCCAACTACAGAAGCAGTTTCTCCTCCCTTGGTGTTCACACCTCAACTGCTAGCAGAGCACCTCACCCTCCCTGACTGAACTAACCTCGTTATCACCATACTGATTTATACCTGCCTCTGGACATTTCCATTACTTGCGTCTGATGA
The DNA here is from genome assembly GCF_013100865.1 of Trachemys scripta elegans. NCBI lineage: Eukaryota > Metazoa > Chordata > Testudines > Emydidae > Trachemys > Trachemys scripta. The sequence goes on along the minus strand of NC_048298.1, from coordinate 89,695,648 downwards.
AGTGGGCATTCACCCACGAAAGCTTATGCTCCAATACTTCTGTTAGTCTTAAAGGTGCCACAGGACCCTCTGTTGCTTTTTACAGATTCAGACTAACACAGCTACCCCTCTTATACTTGCTAGCAGTAGCAGGCTATCCTCCATGTAGCTAAGCACTACAGAGGATGGACACTGCCAATGGGTTTCACAGATTTTTGCTGACAGCAGAGGAATGAAGACACTCAGGGATTTTGGATTTCATTCCAGTCTCCTTAGAGCAGAGTTCTCTAGTTGGCCAGACTCTTCTGCCCATCCCCCAAGCTTGACCTCTCTGCCACATCCTTAGCAACCTGAGCCTCTCCTATCTGTACCCCATCATTGACCCCCTCATCTATTCAGTTCCAGTCTCCACTCAAGGTGCTGAGCCCAGACCCCTTGTCGCTGTAAGATCACTTGGGTACCAGCTCTATGGCTCAGGGGTGTGTTTTTTTCACACCTCTGAGCGACATCAGTTTTGCTGACATAAGTGGTAGAATAGTCACTCAGAGGGACTGGTGTATGTATAGTCTGATCACACACAGAAGCTGTGAGAGTGGCTCAAGCATGCTCAGTGAGTATATTAGCTTGTTAAACTCCAGCAAACCTCTACTGAGCACATGAAATCTGCGATTTTTCAAAGGCTTATAATCTAGTCATATTAGGGCAGATTTTCATGGAAATGGCAAAAAGGCACACACCTGACACACAGGCCACACTTTGCCAAATTTCAAGTCCCTGATCCAAAGCATGGGAGCACTACAGCTTTCCAAAGAAAAGGTAACCAAGAATTTTTTTAAAAACTTTAAAAAAAAAAAAAAAATTCTCTAGCCTCATTCTCAGAAAGTGTTGAACATTCCAAATTCAGCCTGTGGAAGACACTCAGCATGGAAAATTTCAGCCTGGTTCAAATTTGGCAAAGTTACAGCAACAGAAAAAGTGTCTTATAATGGGAAGCATTGAGAAACCTTCATAGGCAGTGCTACCAGTCCATAAATAATGCAAGCCTTAAGGCTAGGATTTTACGTAATAAGCATACATAGTGAGGAGCTGAAGTAGGGAACTGAACCTTGACAATTTGTCCAGGGCCCACTCATAGAAGAGCATCTTAAACTTGAACATCCACAATAAGCAAAGGGAGAGACACCTAGTTTGTCAACAAAAATGCTTTGTTCCCCCTTCTTTTTTGAGAAAGACGAGGGTAGAATGAGAGAAACAGTTCCCTTTCCCCCTTCAGAAAGTCCTGCCCTCCAATACTTAGGAAAAGCACTATTTTGCACCTTAGAAGTTACTCCACACTCAGGCACCATTACTGGTGTTCACATACCCACACCAAACTAACACAGATAAGCAGTTGCAGGGTGGACTGATTTAAAATCAAAGCAATTTAAATCACCAATTTTAATCAAGATTTAAAATCAGCAAGCAGGAAACTCTGATTTAAATTGTTGATTTTAATCATGTTTTGCATTTGTAATTTTTATTCTACTAAGGAAAGGCTAACACTCATTCGTGGGTAACCACTGAAACATTTTATTGGCACTTAATATAGCCTTTAGCAAAAAGAAACTCTAAGTGTATTGTAACCAGGGGAATAAACTATGTCTATACACATTTAGACAAGCAATTATAAAGCCATGATTAACATGACGACCATGACGAAGAAATGCCTGAAATGACCAATTCCCAACTCTGGACCTGGCTTAGTCAGAGAGCCATTTCCATGTATTAACAAGGACTGTTTTAAATAACCACAGGGTTACATACAGTGTCACCTTGATACCTCAAAAAAAGGAGAGAGAAATAAATAGCATGAACCTGGGGAGCGCAGGGAGGTGGGGGGGGGGGGGGTAAAAAAATCATGCTGTCTTCAGTAGACAACAAAAGAAACCTGATGTTGAGAGTATGCTTGATAAAGAAGACAGCGCATGGTAAAGACAGCCTTCACATAACTACTTTTAACTGCCCATTTATTTTCCCTTATCACTATTTGACAGTATTTTTTAACCTTGGTTTATTCCAAAAGACTAATTTCTGTGCTGTATGGTAATCCCTATCAATACTAGTCCAACATTTCCAGCAAGATCTGGGCCTCAAAGCAGCATGAAAAATCTTTGGGCAAGGCACAGTCTTTTAGGACATGTAACTGACAATTTCTCTGTTACATCTATCAAAGGCAGACTGGTTGTTCTTATACCAACATACCATTCCTTTTACTCACACAACTGTGAGGGGACTTAAGCCCACTTGGAATGCGTGTGAAGGACAAATCAGACAGAGCTATGAACTTCCTGCCTTTCGTGTGTGAATGTTACAACATCCTTAGTGTACTTTCCACATTTAAGTATAAAATAAGGCAACAACTATCGCCTGATGACCAAATGCAGGGATTGAGGGCAACCCCCGAAGCACTACCCACCCTAGAACAAATAAATAAACGAGGAAAGACTGTTTTACAAAGACCATGTCCCCTGTAATATCATGATAGTTTTCAGTATTAATCCCAATTGCGGTTGGTATACGCAAACTCCACCATTTAAAAACATGTTCACAAGCCACATGCAGACTTTTTAAAGGGTACAGTTTATAGCATGATTGTTCTGAAGAAAATAATATCCATGTTGCATACTAAAACTGTGCTAGCTAAAAGTAGGTTGCAAAGCTTAACAAGGTGTTTGCAAACTATGCTTGACAACCATTTCTGAATCTGATTGTAACAAATATTGCTCTGATCGGGGGTAGTGAGAACGTTAATACAGGAACATCCACCAGCATCATTCCTTAAATGAAGCTGAACGCTATTCAGGACATCGGTTAAGATATTAACCCTGTAATTTAAAAACTGTGTAAGTGTAGGAACAAATGTGTTATGAGCTCCTTAAAACCATTTAGAGTGCTTGTGCTGCAGTGTCTAACAGAGTCCAGTCTGCATTAGCCAATGTGGCAAAAATTTAAATTCCATGTTTTGTAAACCATTCACTATACTGCACAGTGAAAGCTCTCAGATACCTGAGGCACATGCCTGTTACAAGAATTGTAGTCACCACACTGAAACGCCACACATTCCAACCAGTAGAGTCTTTCCCCCCAGATGCCCCTGGCATTCTGTAGAGTGTAAGCATCCCATACTCAAACCAAAAATATGACAAGCAGCTGCAAATTCTGTCCAAACCTGTAACGGCAGTGTTCTTCTGAATGACATAGCTGAATGCAGAGCCATTCAAACAATGAGAGAAGAAACCAGGACAGCCTCAGACTTATCAGAACACTTTACAGGGCCTCAGGACAGAGAGATGACTTCTAGTGACAAGACTGGTCAGTGGGTAGAGGCCAAGGATAGGGTGAGGTAATCATCCTCATGTGACTGAAATTAAAAGCTAAACAGAGAGTTCACTTAAAAAAGTGACCAACTTGCATGAAATTCTTAAGTCTGATCTCTTGCCTTTAGGGTTGGAAAAGGCACTCAGATACCATGATTATGGGTGCTAAGACATTCAAGATCATCTCACTGTGAGGGTCACAAATATCATTCGTAATTGTAATAAAGTCCAGGGAAATCTAGAGAGGAACCCCTGGTTTGGAAAAAGTGAACGCAAACTGATAGAATCTGTCACACTAGAACAGACTGACCATGTATTTAGTCCAAATGCTTCAGCGAAAAGTGTAAACTCCCATTATGCATTTAAATTGTGCAGTATTATACTGTGTGGAGAAGACTCTTTTTGACCTCAACTAATAATCAATTTATGCCCTGAAGCACATGGACTGTTAGTCCTAGTAATGGTTGTTTAGTGTAACTGCAGATACGACATTTATTCCTATAAACATCTACTAGTAAAGAGAAGAGAGTCTTTTGTAAGCTAAAGGAACACAAAAGGCTTAATCTCTATTAGAAGGCCATTAGACACTAGTTAGCTCAGCTCTGAGTCAGCAGTGCCTGTCTGCAACTGCAAATGGAATACCCTTTAACAAACTCAGGCACCTCCAACATTTCTCTGTCATGTTAAGATCTCTCCTCCACACCCTACACACCTCTCAATATCTTGGGTTTGGTCAGCTGTCACAGAAGCAGTTCCATTGCACAAGGCATTTTTCCCTAGTCAATTTGTTAAAGCTAAGGAATGTTCAGGCAATCAAATGTCAACCCAACTGGCAGAACAGCTGAGATTTTTGGATCAGTGTTTAAAACAAAACTGGAAATATAATCACACCTACATAACAAACAACTAACTACAGTGGTCAATATCTATTAAGTTACCCAACTTCCGTCCTCATCAATGTCACTAAGAACTCCATTTTAAATATCTTCTATAAAGACATTTTTAAAGAACACATTTATTGATCTAAGATGCATTAATATATTATGTCACAAACAAAATTATTCATTGCAGAGACTCATGAACCATTAAACAGGGTGTCCTTTTACATTGAGACAGTTTGTAGATAGTTGTACTTATGTGTAACAGCTTTCATCCTACAGTATCTTATAGACAGAATGGGTGTGTGTATGCATTAGTGTTAAATACACACCCAAATCACTTTGCCCACAAATGAAACAAAGCAGCTGTTCAGAAGCACCCAGCAACAAACCACAGCTTTAGGAGTGAAGAATACTCTATACATTTGAAATTATAAGAGGAATTTAAATATTTAGGTTACCAACTTGGGAATCTGACCTGTCACCAGGACTAACATTTGTAGTTCTTAAGAAAATATTACAAATTATCTTTAGTGACTATGACCATCTATGGACGCTGGACTTTACGTCTTGTCTGAAAGATAGCACCCTCCATCAACATAATTCCCCCTATCATGCTGGATACTGTTTTACTATCAGCCCTACAGAGAACCACGTAATCAATCACTAACCCATTTCCTGCAGTACCCTTAGTTTCCCCTTGAGGAAAGATGTGGGTGGAGAGGTGCTCCCATTCAAGTACTTTCCAGACCCAACCCTGTTTAACTTGTTTGTGCTAAGTCCATGACAGCCCACAGTGATATGGCTACAGATTAAATCCTTAAGCACTACTGTAACTCAAGGAGATGTGCCTCAAGAAATAGAACATAACCTCCATTAGAATATATTCAACTGTGGACATTGTAACCACAGCATAAGGGGAAAGGGCTGGGAAGAATAATTCCCATTGCCTTCCTTCCTGTCCCATCTAAGAGATTTACTTTTGTAGTTAGGGAAAGCCCCTCTAGGTGATACAGGTAATTGGGTTAGCCTCCAGGGAAAGGCATTCCCAGTTTTCCTGAGTCACAAAAATGGATAAGCCCAAAAAGCAGAGTACATTGACTTAAATCAACAATTTTAATCATGATTTAAATCAGCAAGCAGGAAACCTTGATTTAAATAACTGATTTTAATCACGTTCTGCATTTGTAGATTTTAGTTGTTTTTTTAAAGAAAGACTGATTATAACTGGTTGGTATCCATTAAAACATGTTGATTTGCAACTAAATAAAACCTTTACACTAAAGTTGGTGCTTCTTTTTGCTAACCAGGAAGATCTAGTGTATCTATACACATTTAAGCTATTACATAGCTTAATGTACATTTATTCAGATTCTTAAATTTTACATTTCATTATCTTAGAAAATGGTGAGTGATGCACATTTTCTTTCTTACTAAATGATTAATTTATTACTTGTGATTTGGGCCAAACTCTACTCGCATTAAATTCAATTCAATTTTAAAATGCATAAAAACATCTAAATTTTTGTATTAAATAAAACAACTTTAAATGTGATAAATACATAAAAATTGTTATCAAAAAGTTTATTAAAATGTTTTGTATTTAAAACAAACTGATTTATTCAACAAAGGAAGTATTTATAGTTAGAGAATTGTAAACTGTTTCTGGTTTACGATCCTTCAAGATTTTAAAACTAGTAGATCTCATCTTCACACTTAGATTTTTAATTTATAGATTGGAAGAGGAAAACAAGCTTTCCTAGTTTTCAACATCCAATCAGTTTCTTAACTTTGGATAAACTAGTCATTGAACTGAACTAGTACAATAAACTGAAATACAGAAAATACTCTCTTGGCACCAGCAAAAAAGGCTACTGCGCTCAGAAGTTCATTTAGCAATTCAACAAACTGGTTCCAGGTGCTTAGCCAGTAAGTTCTTTATAACTTTGCAGAAAATTGTATTATTTTTTGTATTTAAATTAAACTATTTTAATAGATAAACAGCTTAGATATTTAAATATAAGGTTGAAAACCTATGTAATTTTAAATATGTTTTTTAAATAAACCTGTATTTAATTTAAACCAAAAAATCCAATTTTTTCTTAAAACAATTTTTTTATCCATCCTGATGAGACATCTCCCTGCCCCAAATTAAGCCCCACAGTTAATTAGGAGTCATTTTCCCCAAATACTGAGCAATGGCCTCCACAGCCATTTCAAGTTTCCCAATTTGAGATTTGTTGGGTTGCAATTATAAACACAAGGTACCGAATGCTCAACCCTCACTGGCGTCAACTCTACCTTGCAGGATCAGGCTCTAGGTGATTTGTGTCCTCACATAAAATCAGGGTTAGCTCATCTGCTGTTTCTGAATTCAGGATCCTTCGCAACTTTAATAAATCTAACTGGCCATTTTAGCCAGTCATGGCAAGAAAGATTTCTCACTGACTGAACACAGGCGAACACGACTCATAGAAGAGTCACCAGCTCCAAGAGGATAGCCTAAAGATGAGATGACACTTCCTTTGCTTTTATCTTTTGGTTTTGCACAACTCTTAATCACCACACAGCATGTAACGGTTATTCTGCCAATTACACAGGCCAATAACCCACAAGATTCATTGTTAGTCCTTTGGGACTTCAAAAGCCAACACGAGTCACCAATCCTTCTCCTTAGAAGTCAATCTTCTTCTGCTCTGCATCAGTTTCCCATAGTTATACCTGCTCTGGATTACAAACTGTTCATATGAATTATGTATTATAATGTAAGTGGCACTGTATTCAAAGCATGTGCCATGTCAACTCGCTGTATCTGCTGAAGCCTGGTTACCAAGAACAAGGACATTACAGAGAACTGTGCCACTTACCGTTCTTCCTCTCACTTAGCGGAGGGAGATTGGGGTTTCGGCCACGGTGAAGATTCAGGGTCAACTCGGGCTGCAGGGAGAGCTCCTGCAGCTCATTGGCAACAGCTTCGCTCTGGGGACTTGGCGCCGCAGAAAGCGACACCAACACCGGTTCATCATCATTTTCGCCAGCCCCTCCTCCGTCCAGCCCATTTCCAGCAATGGCGGAAGGGGGCAGGCACACCACACCGGAGAAATCCACTTTGGCTTTTGTGATGGCAACCTGCTGAAGGGACAGAAAACACAAGTTTGGTACTTATTATACAATGAACTATCCCACCTCCCTTGCTGATGATGGTATCTCTACATTTAAAACCAATGTTATTTCTTGATCTTTGTTAGAATTCATTTTCAGCTGAGTTCAATTCAAACCCAACGCTAGTCATTCAAACCTAGTACACCCACTGGATTAAAAACGCACATGGCATTTTCTTCTCCTCAACACAATCATTGACGAGTCTGCTTGCTAGCCATGCTACTGAGCATGGTCACCCTTCTCCTGCTCTCTACCCATCTTCAAGGTCAGCATCCTCAACCTATTGGTAATTCAAATTCCCACATTTCATAAGCTTGATTCTGCTTACCTTTTCTAATCTTCTAGTTAACCACATTTACTCAGCTTCCCTGCTGATCTCTTTTTAAGGGATCTCCTTGTTTTATAGCAATATATGGTCTTAAAAGGTTAATTATCAACTTGAAATCTAGTCAGTTTCTTAAAACAAGTAAAGTAATTTCAGGGACTACATGCATGCATTCACCTGCCTGGTTTTACACACACATTTTCACACCTAAAAAGTTGCCATCTTCCCCCATTATGCAAAAAATCCATGTAAAACAGTGAAAGTTTACTATGGAGAAAACAATCTTAAAGTGTTGTCAACTACACAGAGTAAACAAACTGAGGAGTTTTCCTCTTTAATCTCTAAGCAATAGTAACATAAAGGACAAGATTAAGAGCCTCAATTATCCAAATAATTAACAGAATCAGATTAAATGTGAATATTTAAAACTCACAGCTGTACTTTCATGCAACTCCCTTTCAAACGACGAACATCCAAGACCCAAGTAGTCGTATATCCAGCTCCATAGACTGGAGCATGCTGGATGACTGGCTGGCTTCCATATGAGAATCATCAGTAAAATGGTTACTAACATCAATATTTACATGGTAATTGCAATTATGCTGGACCATTCACATGCAGTTGATGGGGATGGCAGTGTCCTGCTCCTTGGCACTGCTTCTAGCCCTGCACTACTTTGGCTGTGCTTCAATCTGAATGCTTTTCAGAAGCTAAACTTCCATTTTAAAGAGTTGTGAACTAGCTATGAAGAAAAGGTAAATTCAGCAGGAAATCCCGATCTAGTCTAGAAAACCCTCCAAACAGAGTAAAAGCCTAAATCTGGTGCAGAACTTTCTATTTTTCTTGATTGAACAGTAACTTTTTTAGTTAAAGATTTCCACAGCCTTCCTCCACTCTTGGCATTTATATCAACCCAAATGGCCAGCACAAACTGTTAACCTGAATCAGTTTGAAATTGGTTCAAACTGTTTTCCCATTCCCCTTTTGTAGGCAAGGCTTCAATTACTTTGCTTCCATTTCCCTTTCGTCCCCCATCTCAGAGATGATTAATGTTTGCAGAGCACTTGGAAAACACCAAAGTGCTAAGTGGTAGTACTTTTCTCAGAAGAATGCTCAGTAACTTGTCCACCTTGTCTCTCTCCTATCTTTGGACCAACATGGCTACAACACTGCATACTGAGTTATTTCAGATATGTTGTCATATATTCATCCCTAGGATCCCACCTCATGATCTAATTAAGACAAGCAAGGGGAAGGAGGTGGAAGAAGAAAAGTCTACGAAGAAGTCAAAGGAAATCAGTGCTTGTTCTGACAAGACTCTAGTGAAATGAAACAAGTCTGCTGCAATATGAAGTATTTGGTTTTACATCACACTTTAGTCAGAATATGCCTACACCTTCCTAAGTACATTTCCTCTTTAACAGAAACATAAGTGTTATTGCTCATATCCATTTGAAAGTGAGGGCAAATGTGTTACTCTAAATCTGCCTGCACTGTATTTAATTCTTATACAGGGTGTCTCCCTTTTGGGAGGGTTCTGTTCCACATTGTGGACCACTTTACAAATGGCAACTGCAAAGGAAAAACAGCAGTCTGACACAAATGCAGCAACCCTGACTCAATGCATCGTGAGTGCCCCAGACAGTCACTCTGCTCCTACAAGTCTCAGAGAAAGCAGATATTTTGTGAATACTAGGATGCAAAGACTGCTGAGATTCAACCATCACAGCAGGTGTGGTGTTTTGTTAAAAGTTAGTTTTGTTTGACAGAATTTGGTATGGTGCTTCAAATGCTGTATGCGAAAGATACTGAATCTTGACTTCTGTAGTCAGAAGCTTGATCTTTTCAGTAGGCTTCCGATATTGCAATCTGTCATGCCACATGCACAAAAATGACATTTTAGAGTGAGCTGTAAGTTACACACATTAATATTTAGAAGATAATTAAATATTTAAAATGTTTGTTGTGCTGTCACTCTTTTAAAAAAAATTAAGAGTATTTTGCACAGAGACAAATATACTATATCACAAAGAAGTGAATTCAGCCAGAAGATTGATGGAGAATCCTTACTTAAAAATAAGGAGCCAATAAGAGTTTTGGGGAATGAGGGTCTTCTGAGATTTTAACCTCATTTCCCTGTCAGTCAAGACTTAGGTCACAACAACTCTCCATTTAAGGATAGAAACAACTCTCTCTGGAATCAGTCAATGAAGACTGGAGTATCGGTCATGCGGTTAGCAAAAGAACTGAGAAATAAGAACAGGAGTACTTGTGGTACCTTAAGATAAATTTATTTGATCATAAGCTTTCGTGGGCTAAAACCCACTTCATCGGATGCATGCAGTGGAAAACACAGTAGGAAATATTAATTAGATAGATAGACAGACACACACAGAGAGAATATGAAACAATGGGTGTTACCATACACACTATAACGAGAATGATCAGTTAAGGTGAGCTATTACCAGCAGGAGAGGGAAAAAACTTTTTGTAGTGGTAATCAAAATGGCCCATTTCCAGCAGTCAAAAAAAATTGTTTCATGGTGGGTGGGTGGGTGTGTTCCTACTGTATTTTCCACTGCATGCATCCGATGAAGTGGGTTTTAGTCCACGAAAGCTTATGCTCAAATAAATTTGTTAGTCTCTAAGGTGCCACAAGTTCTCCTGTTCTTTTTGCGGATACAGACTAACACAGCTGCTACTCTGAAACCTGAGAAATAAGACACTCCTCTCCCACTAGGGGTTAATTATGTCCCATTTTCTCCTAGGTTTTGAATGCATCAGACCACTCTAAATTCAAGAGAGACTTAGCCTCTACTATAGGCTACACAAACAAATTTCAAGATTTAGGATCGTTACATAGATATCAATAATATTTTTTGATAAACTTGCTGGAGACTAACATACTGCCAGAGAGAAGTCGACTACTTGCCAGGGAGGTGGGAGAGAGATCAAGTGTTCCTACAGTCTCTGTAGTCAAGTACATACACGCATTCATTAGAGTCCCAGTGCTGTAGATGCTCAATGCATGTACCTTCCACGGGTTTCAGTGAGTTTCACATAGTAGGGAAGGAATTCAGCCCTTAACACTGAATATTTTAATTAATCAAAAAACAGCAATAGATTCCCCATATGAAATGCCAGTAAATACTAACAGACACCCTCCAGGACAAAACAGATTTAAAAATGGGGGGAGGGGAAAAGAGAAAGAAAGAGGAAAAACCCACCATAGGTTTTCCCAGTCAAGTGACAACACTGCTATGAACAGCGTTTCCCATTCTTCTCTCCTTGAAATCTGTTTGCATTTGCAGTGTTGCCAGGGTAATAGCAATTTCAACCAATTTAAGAATTGCTAAGCAACCTGGAGCAGCTAACAGCAACAGCATGCATGTGCAGCTGGGCTATTTTAGGAAGAAGTGGTCACTTTTTTTAAAAAACTTAAGAACACCCTTCTGTTAAATGATTGTGCCAGCTGTGATCAGCCAGCCAAAAGAAGAGGTAATCTTGGAGCAGAGTGGCTTTAAGTGGATCAGGCTTTGAGATGAATGAACAGAGAAGGAAGAGACAGAGTCATGTTGTGCCCAGAGGCATCAGTGCCTCCAGGTCATCACAACTCAGCAGAATAATCCAGGAGAAGGGAAATCTGAAGCAGATGGCAGCATCAGCAATATGTTAAATTGAGATGCTACTAAATACAATCTCGTGTGTGTTCTGCTTATTATCCACAAATATCAGTGTCTAATCATAGTAAATGTACTGGCCTATGGTTACTCAGCTGCTGCACTACAGAGTTCTGAAATGTCCGTGTCCCCTTCCCCATTAAAAAAACAGTACTTACATTGATAATTAACTGGCTAATGGCTGTCAAAGCCACAAAGGAGCAAAGAAACTGGTGAAGCTGAAGGCTGCTGGGGCAGAGGGAAGGATGGACTGAGCCAGAGTCTAAAAGGTTTTGGAAAGATTATATAAATTCCAAAAGCAACTGCCATTCAATATCTGATCACTTAGATTTCTCTAACTACACAGTCTTGTGCCAGATTGTTCAGGACTTCAGATAGTCACAGTTATAAAGTAAAACGCCAGGAAGCAGTTATAAAACAAAGATCATGTGTGCACTCTATAAGGAAGCATAGGCTTGTTCAGACACCACTGGAATCCCAGCCACAGAAGAACATGATGTTTACACAAAAACACAGAGCAAGAGTATATTATAGGAATTTAACCCGATCAGATTTTCTCCTCAATCCCAAAAATGAGAGACAGAGAAGTAAGGAAATCCTCTTTGGTTAAGAAAGTTCGGTGGGAAGCAACATTTCTGTTCCCACTTGCCTCCCCAATGTGTACTATACACAAATATCTTCAGAGGAGAGTTTTTCTAAAGACATACTGTGGTATCTTTCAGAGCTAACTGTCCCAGTTCCTGACTGCTTCTTGGTAAAAATACCCTCCCTTGCCCTGAAACTGCTTGAAGACAGATATATGCATATTCATTTGAGTGAAACCAAATCCTAGTTTCCAAGATTTCTGTTAGCCCTGAAACACTGCTTTCTCCTTCAGATCATTAAACAATTAAATATACAAATTGTCTCCAAGAAAATCCCGATGGGACTTTTTGTAGCGGACAACAAATTCCGAATTTCGAACTCAGACATAGCATCCCTTAAGCCAGTGATCACTAACTGGTCGATCGCAATCGACTGGTCGATCCTAGAGGATCTCCCAGTCAATCGCGATCTCCGGCGGTGCAGCAGAGCTGCTGCTAAGACAGGCTCCCTGCCTGCCCCGGCCCCACACCGCTCCCAGAAGCGGCCAGTGCGCCCTGCGGCGGCGGGACAAGGGTCTCCCTCCACGCACTGCTCCTGCCCTCAAGCACCGCCCCTGCAGCTCCCATTGGCTCCCTGTGGCCAATAGGAGTTGTGGGGGTGCTTGCAGAGAGGGGCAACGCGAGGAGCCCACACCTCCTCCCGAACCCCAACCCAGCTCGGTGAAAGTGAGTGAGGGTGGGGGAGAGCGAGTGACTGAGAAGGGGGGGGAATGGAGTGAGTGGGGCGGGGCTTTGGGGAAGGGGTGGGGTAGATCCTGGGTTGCCCTTAAATTCAAAAAGTGATCTTGGGTGTAAAAAGGTCAGAGAGCCTTAAACAAATCAGATACAAGACTATCATAGAGGGATTGGATAATGTTCGTTTGCTAGCTTACCCACTTCTTTCAATATGCCTCCTTCCACTTCACTCCATACTAGCCATACTAAGTCAATGTCAATCCATGACTTGCCCAGTAAGAGGTTCTCCAGGAATGGAGCATTTCTCAGTCTTTCCTTTTATCTTTGGATATGAAGGAAGTTACCGCCACAAGGGTCTCCAAAAGGATATATTAAGGAAAGTATTCAGTATACTCCCACTTAGGTTGCAAGTAGGCAACACATGGAGGCAGGACTATTTTTCCAGTAAATTTAGATCCTGGCTGATTGGCCTGAAGACTGACACCATAGCTGTCTATACTATAGCACAGGCAGTAGTAGTGCAAGCTCCTCACAAACTCCGCATCTTTACAGTGTGCATCAGCTTTGATCTGGGAGAAATCACCTTAAGGTAAATGAGTTCAGCTGTTCCTGCTGAGAATGCCCATGACATGATCCATTAATTAGTGCAATTTTTTTTATTATTATATGTAAATATAAAATTTAGACACTGGTCCTCTGGGAACTGGACTGTGATCAACTCATTTCACAAAAGCAAATGAACATTTTCAGTTACTATCAATCACAGGCTGGATTAGAACCAGTGACTCCAAGGTGAAAGGTTGTGTTTATCCCATTCCTGATTCCTTGAGTCACCATCCTCCAGGCCTTCATTTAAAAATCAAAAAAGAACATTCTTGCAACACATGCAGACAGAAAAGAGAAAAGTTAAAGGGACAGACGGGTGTGGTGCCACAACTGTATCCTGCCCCAATTACCTTAACGAGTAGGGGACAGGCCATCTTTGAAGATCACCTGAAATCTTTTCACTGTTGCCTTGAGCAAATCTGCCAATATAAGATCCAAAACAAAACATGTTGGGGCCAGCAAGGAAATAGCAAGAAATCTTATCAGACTAAAGGTCTGAACAGCTGTTTGTTAGAGCTTAGAAGAAGGAGCAAGAATGAGCATGTCTGTGTAATTACATCAAAAACAGCATCATCTGTACAATGGCTGATAAATCCATGTAGATAAAGGCAATTCCCCCATTAGCCTTAAAAAACCCACTCTCATCCAGGACCATATTTCTAATGCTCTATAGAAATTTTCCTCAAAAAAAATTCACATTCATTTTACTCAGTCCAGCAGTGATAAAGGTTTAAACAAAAGCTCATAAAAACCATTGTCAAATGACCATTTCTTTCTTGAATTCATGAATAGCAGGTTCAGAAATACAGACCAGAATCCCAAATATTTTCAAATGCATTTCATAATCCAGTACTTATAAGAGGCTTTCAAACTCTTTGAACATTGGAACGGAAGTCTGGGTGTGCATAAAAACAAAAAAGACAAAGGACTGGGGTATCAGAAGTGTCACTCGTCACAGTTTTAGGAAACTCATGGTGTGGTATTTACTAAACTAATCCTGCTCAAAAACATGAAAATAACCTCCTTTTCCCATCAAAGTCTGTACTAAAGCCCTGCAGTGGGTGTGAGGGGAAGAATTCCTTCCCATTTCAAGAGCAGCACTCTATTAAGCCTTGAACTGGTAAAGGTCACCAAATGAGCATCTAATCCCATTTATACCCTCCCCAAATATTGTTTGTGTACAATTTACTGTCCACTTTGTGCAATATTCCTTTAAAGAAGAACAGGAGTACTTGTGGCACCTTAGAGACTAACAAATTTATTAGAGCATAAGCTTTCGTGGACTACAGCCCACTTCTTCAGATGCATATAGAATGGAACATATATTGAGGAGATATATATACACACATACAGAGAGCATAAACAGGTGGAAGTTGTCTTACCAACTCTGAGAGGCCAATTAATTAAGAGAAAAAAAA